>NW_018745250.1:0-20716 GCF_001683475.1 Chenopodium quinoa | reverse complement strand
AATTCAAACACATTTAAACAAAGCTATTTGAACCAAATGAAAGTCAAACTCATTCAAGAAATGCTATTTGAATCTGATGAAAGTCAAACGCATTCAAAAAAGGTATTTAAATCAAGTGAAAGTCAAAATCATTCAAACAAAGCTATTTGAATCAAATTAAAGTCAAACACATTCAAACAAAGCTTTTTGAATTAAATGAAAGTCAAATGCATTAAACAAAGCTAATTGATTCAAATGAAAGTCAATCACATTCAAACAAAGCTAATTTAATCTAATAAAAATCAAACACATTCAAACAAAGCTTTTTCAATCAAATGAAATTCAAATGCATTCAAAATAGCGATTTGAATCAAGTGAAAGTCAAACAAAGCTTTTTGAATCAAATGATTGTCAAATCCGTTCAACGATGCTAATTGAATCATATGAAAGTCAAGCACATTCAAACAAATCTTTTTGAAAAAACTGAAAGTCAAATGCATTAAAAAAAGTAATTAAATCAAGTGAAAGTCAAACACATTTAAACAAAGCTTTTTAAATCAAATGAAAGTTAAATCCATTCAAAAAAGCTAATTGAATCAAGTGAAAGTCTAGGTAATTCAAACAAAGCTTTTTGAATCAAATGACTGTCAAATGGTTCAACGATGCTAATTGAATCAAATGAAAGTCAAACAAAGCTAATTGAATCAAATGAAAGTTTTCAAACAAAGCATATTAAATCAAGTGAAAATCAAACACATTCAAAAAAAGCTTTTTGAATCAAAAGAAAGTCAAATGATTTCAAAAAAGCTAATTGAATCAAGTGAAAGTCAAACAAATTCAAACATAGCTTTTTGAATCAAATGATTGTCAAATGCATTCAACGATACTAATTGAATCATATGAAAGTCAAACACATTCAAAAAATCTTTTTGAATCAAATGAAAGTCAAATGCATTCAAAAATCAAATTGAATCAATTAAAAGTCAACCACATTCAAACAAAGCTAATTAAATCCAATGGAAGGCAAACACATTCAAACAAAGCTATTTGAATCAAATGAAAGTCAAACACATTCAAACAATGCTATCTGAATCAAATGAAAGTCAAATGCATTCAAAAAATAATTAAATCAAACAAAAGTCAAACACATTCAGACAAAGCTAATTGCATCAAATGAAAGTCAAAAACATTCAAACAAAGCTAATTAAATCATATGAAAGTTAAATGCTTTGAAAAAAGCTAATTGAATCAAGTAAAAGTCCAAAGAATTCAAACAAAGCTTTTTGAATCAAATGATTGTCAAATGCATTCAACGAGGCTAATTGAATCATATGACAGTCAAACAAAACTTTTTGAATCAAATGAAAGTCAAATGCATTCAACAAAGCAAATTGACTCAATTGAAAGTTAACCACATTCAAGCAAAGCTAATTGAATCAAATGAAAGTAAACACATTTAAACAAAAGCTATTTGAACCAAATGAAAGTCAAACACATTCAAGAAATGCTATTTGAATCAGATGAAAGTCAAACGCATTCAAAAAGGTATTTAAATCAAGTGACAGTCAAATTCATTCAAACAAAGCTATTTGAATCAAATTAAAGTCAAACACATTCAAACAAAGCTTTTTGAATTAAATGAAAGTCAAATGCATTAAACAAAGCTAATTGATTCAAATGAAAGTCAATCACATTCAAACAAAGCTAATTTAATCAAATAAAAATCAAACACATTCAAACAAAGCTTTTTCAATCAAATGAAATGCAAATGCATTCAAAATAGCGATTTGAATCAAGTGAAAGTCAAAACAAAAGCTTTTTGAATCAAATGATTGTCAAATCCATTCAACGATGCTAATTGAATCATATGAAAGTCAAGCACATTTAAACAAATCTTTTTGGATAACTTGAAAGTCAAATGCAATTAAAAAAAAGTAATTAAATCAAGTGAAAGTCAAACACATTTTAAACAAAGCTTTTTAAATCAAATGAAAGTTAAATCTATTCAAAAAAGCTAATTTAATCAAGTGAAATTCTAGGTAATTCAAACAAATCTTTTTGAATCAAATGACTGTCAAATGCGTTCAACGATGCTAATTGAAATCAAATGAGAGTCAAACATATTCAAACAAAGCCTTTTTGAATCAAATGAAAGTCATATGCATTCAACAAAACTAATTGAATCAAATGAAAGTTAATGGCATTCTAACAAACGTAATTAAATCAAACGAAAGTTAATGGCATTCTAATAAACCTAATTGAATCAAATGAAAGTCAATCACATTTAAACAAAAGCTAATTGAATCAAATGAAAGTTAACCACATTCAAACAAAGCATATTAAATCAAGTGAAAATCAAACACATTCAAAAAAAGCTTTTTGAATCAAAAGAAAGTCAAATGATTTCAAAAAAGTTAATTGAATCAAGTGAAAGTCAAACAAATTCAAACATAGCTTTTTGAATCAAATGATTGTCAAATGCATTCAACGATACTAATTGAATCATATGAAAGTCAAACACATTCAAAAAAATCTTTTTGAATCAAATGAAAGTCAAATGCATTCAACAGATCAAATTGAATCAATTAAAAGTCAACCACATTCAAAACAAAGCTAATTAAATTCCAATGGAAGGCAAACACATTAAATACAAACTATTTGAATCAAATGAAAGTCAAACACATTCAAATAATGCTATCTGAATCAAATGAAAGTCAAATGCATTCAAAAAAAGATAATTAAATCAAACAAAAGTCAAACACATTCAGACAAAGCTTAATTGCATCAAATGAAAGTCAAAAAACATTCAAACAAAGCTAATTAAATCATATGAAAGTCAAATGCTTTGAAAAAAGCTAATTGAATCAAGTAAAAAGTCCAAAGAATTCAAAAAAAGCTTTTTGAATCAAATGATTGTAAAATGTCATTCAACGAGGCTAATTGAATCATTATGACAGTCAAACAAAACTTTTTGAATCAAATGAAAGTCAAATGTATTCAAACAAAGCAAATTGACTCAATTGAAAGTTAACCACATTCAAGCAAAGCAAATTGAATCAAATGAAAGTCAAACACATTTAAAACAAAGCTATTTGAAACCAAATGAAAGTTAAACACATTCAAGAAATGCTATTTGAATCAGATGAAAGTCAAAACGCATTCAAAAAAGGTATTTAAATCAAGTGAAAGTCAAAATTCATTCAAACAAAGCTATTTGAATCAAATTAAAGTCAAACACATTCAAACAAAGCTTTTTGAATTAAATGAAAGTCAAATGCATTAAACAAAGCTAATTGATTCAAATGAAAGTCAATCACATTCAAACAAAGCTAATTTAATCAAATAAAAATCAAACACATTCAAACAAAGCTTTTTCAATCAAATGAATTTCAAATGCATTCAAAATAGCGATTTGAATCAAGTGAAAGTCAAACAAAGCTTTTTGAATCAAATGATTGTCAAATCCATTCAACGATGCTAATTGAATCATATGAAAGTCAAGCACATTCAAACAAATCTTTTTTGAATCAACCTGAAAGTCAAATGCAATTAAAAAAAAAGTAATTAAATCAAGTGAAAGTCAAACACATTTAAACAAAGCTTTTTTAAATCAAATGAAAGTTAAATCCATTCAAAAAAGCTAATTGAATCAAGTGAAAGTCTAGGTAATTCAAACAAAGCTTTTTGAATCAAATGACTGTCAAATGCTTTCAACGATGCTAATTGAATCAAATGAGAGTCAAATACATTCAAAACAAAGCTTTTTTGAATCAAATGAAAGTCATATGCATTCAACAAAGCTAGTTGAATCAAATGAAATTCAATGGCATTCTAACAAACCTAATTAAATCAAACTAGAGTCAATGACATTCTAACAAACCTAATTGAATCAAATGAAAGTCGACCACATTCAGACAAAACTAATTAAATCAAATGAAAGTTAACCACATTCAAACAAAGCTAATTTAAATCAAGTGAAATTCAAAAACTTTCAAACAAAGCTTTTTGAATCCAAAGAAAAGTCAAATGAGTTTCAAAAAAAGCTAATTGAATCAAGTGAAAGTCAAACAAATTCAAACATAGCTTTTTGAATAAAATGATTGTCAAATGCATTCAACGATACTAATTGAATCATATGAAAGTCAAACACATTCAAACAAATCTTTTTGAATCAAATGAAAGTCAAATGCATGCAACAAATCAAATTGAATCAATTAAAAGTCAACCACATTCAAACAAAGCTAATTAAATCCAATGGAAGGCAAACACATTCAAACAAAGCTATTTGAATCAAATTAAAGTCAAACACATTCAAACAATGCTATCTGAATCAAATGAAAAGTCAAATGCATTCAAAAAAGATAATTAAATCAAACTAAAGTCAAACACATTCAGACAAAGCTAATTGCATCAAATGAAAGTCAAAAACATTCAAACAAAGCTAATTAAATCATATGGAAAGTCAAATGCTTTGAAAAAAGCTAATTGAATCAAGTAAAAGTCCAAAGAATTCAAACAAAGCTTTTTGAATTCAAATGATTGTCAAATGCATTCAACGAAGCTAATTGAATCATATGACAGTCAAACAAAACTTTTAATATCAAATGAAAGTCAAATGTATTCAACGAAAGCAAATTGACTCAATTGAAAGTTAACCACATTCAAGCAAAGCTAATTGAATCAAATGAAAGTCTAACACATTTAAACAAAGCTATTTGAAACAAATGAAAGTCAAACACATTCAAGAAATGCTATTTGAATCAGATGAAAGTCAAATGCATTCAAAAAAGGTATTTAAATCGAGTGAAAGTCAAAATCAATTCAAACAAAGCTATTTGAATCAAATTAAAAGTCAAACACATTCAAACAAAGCTTTTTTGAATTAAATGAAAGTCAAATGCATTAAACAAAGCTAATTGATTCAAATGAAAGTCAATCACATTCAAACAAAGCTAATTTAATCAAATAAAAATCAAACACATTCAAACAAAGCTTTTTCAATCAAATAAAATTCAAATGCATTCAAAATAGCGATTTGAATCAAGTGAAAGTCAAACAAAGCTTTTTGAATCAAATGATTGTCAAATCCATTCAACGATGCTAATTGAATCATATGAAAGTCAAGCACATTCAAACAAATCTTTTTGAATCAACTGAAAGTCAAATGCAATTAAAAAAAGTAATTAAATCAAGTGAAAGTCAAACACATTTAAACAAAGCTTTTTAAATCAAATGAAAGTTAAATCCATTCGAAAAAAGCTAATTGAATCAAGTGAAAGTCTAGGTAATGCAAACAAAGCTTTTTGAATTAAATGACTGTCAAATGCATTCAACGATGCTAATTGAATCAAATGAAAGTCAAACACATTCAAACAAAGCTTTTTGAATCAAATGAAAGTCATATGCATTCAACAAAGCTAATTGAATCAAATGAAATTCAATGGCATTCTAACAAACCTAATTAAATCAAACTAAAGTCAATGACATTCTAACAAACCTAATTGAATCAAATGAAAGTCAACCATATTCAGACAAAACTAATTAAATCAAATGAAAAGTTAACCACATTCAAACAAAGCTAATTTAAATCAAGTGAAATTCAAAAACATTCAAACAAAGCTTTTTGAATCCAAAGAAAGTCAAATGAGTTCAAAAAAGCTAATTGAATCAAGTGAAAGTCAAACAAATTCAAACATAGCTTTTTGAATAAATGATTGTCAAATGCATTCAACGATACTAATTGAATCATATGAAAGTCAAACACATTCAAACAAATCTTTTTGAATCAAATGAAAGTCAAATGCATGCAACAAATCAAATTGAATCAATTAAAAGTCAACCACATTCAAACAAAGCTAATTAAATCCAATGGAAGGCAAACACATTCAAACAAAAGCTATTTGAATCAAATTAAAGTCAAAACACATTCAAACAATGCTATCTGAATCAAATGAAAGTCAAATGCATTCAAAAAAGATAATTAAATCAAACTAAAGTCAAACACATTCAGACAAAGCTAATAGCATCAAATGAAAGTCAAAAACATTCAAACAAAGCTAATTAAATCATATGAAAGTGGAATGCTTTGAAAAAAGCTAATTGAATCAAGTAAAAGTCCAAAGAATTCAAACAAAGCTTTTTGAATCAAATGATTGTCAAATGCATTCAACGAGGCTAATTGAATCATATGACATTCAAACACAACTTTTTGAATCAAATGAAAGTCAAATGCATTCAACAAAGCAAATTGACTCAATTGAAAGTTAACCACATTCAAGCAAAGCTAATTGAATCAAATGAAAGTCAAACACATTTAAACAAAGCTATTTGAACCAAATGAAAGTCAAACACATTCAAGAAATGCTATTTGAATCAGATGAAAGTCAAACGCATTCAAAAAAGATATTTAAATCAAGTGAAAGTCAAAATCATTCAAACAAAGCTATTTGAATCAAATTAAAGTCAAACACATTCAAACAAAGCTTTTTGAATTAAATGAAAGTCAAATGCATTAAAAAAAGCTAATTGATTCAAATGAAAGTCAATCACATTCAAACAAAGCTAATTTAATCAAATAAAAATCAAACACATTCAAAAAAAGCTTTTTCAATCAAATGAAATTCAAATGCATTCAAAATAGCGATTTGAATCAAGTGAAAGTCAAACAAAGCTTTTTGAATCAATTGATTGTCAAATCCATTCAACGATGCTAATTGAATCATATGAAAGTCAAGCACATTCAAACAAATCTTTTTGAATCAACTGAAAGTCAAATGCAATTAAAAAAAAGTAATTAAATCAAGTGAAAGTCAAACACATTTAAACAAAGCTTTTTAAATCAAATGAAAGTTAAATCCATTCAAAAAAGCTAAATGAACCAAGTGAAAGTCTAGGTAATTCAAACAAAGCTTTTTGAATCAAATGACTGTCAAATGCGTTCAACGATGCTAATTGAATCAAATGAGAGTCAAACACATTCAAACAAAGCTTAATTGAATCAAATGAAATTCAATGGCATTCTAACAAAGCTAATTGAATCAAATGAAAGTCAATGGCATTCTAACAAACTTAATTAAATCAAACGAAAGTCAATGACATTCTAACAAACCTAATTGAATCAAATGAAAGTCAACCACATTCAGACATAGCTAATTAAATCAAATGAAAGTTAACCACATTCAAACAAAGGCTAATTTAAATCAAGTTAAATTCAAACACATTCAAATAAAGCTTTTTGAATCCAAGAAAGTCAAATGAGTTTAAAAAAGCTAATTGAATCAAGTGAAAGTCAAACAAATTCAAACATAGCTTTTTGAATCAAATGATTGTCAAATGCATTCAACGATACTGATTGAATCATTTGAAAGTCAAACACATTCAAACAAATCTTTTTGAATCAAATGAAAGTCAAATGCATTCAACAGATCAAATTGAATCAATTAAAAGTTAACCACATTCAAACAAAGCATAATTAAATCCAATGGAAGGCAAACACATTCAAACAAAGCTATTTGAATCAAATGAAAGTCAAACACATTCATTCAAACAATGCTATCTGAATCAAATGAAAGTCAAATGCATTCAAAAAAGATAATTAAATCAAACGAAAGTCAAAACACATTCAGACAAAGCTAATTGCATCAAATGAAAGTAAAAAACATTCAAACAAAGCTAATTAAATCATATGAAAGTCAAATGCTTTGAAAAAAGCTAATTGAATCAAGTAAAAGTCCAAAGAATTCAAACAAAGCTTTTTGATTCAAATGATTGTCAAATGCATTCAACGAGGCTAATTGAATCATATGACAGTCAAACAAAACTTTTTGAAATCAAATGAAAGTCAAATGCATTCAACAAAGCAAATTGACTCAATTGAAAGTTAACCACATTCAAGCAAAGCTAATTGAATCAAATGAAAGTCAACACATTTAAACAAAGCTATTTGAACCAAATGAAAGTCAAACACATTCAAGAAATGCTATTTGAATCAGATGAAAGTAAACGCATTCAAGAAAAGGTATTTAAATCAAGTGAAAGTCAAAATCATTCAAACAAAGCTATTTGAATCAAATTAAAGTCAAACACATTCAAACAAAGCTTTTTGAATTAAATGAAAGTCAAATGCATTAAACAAAGCTAATTGATTCAAATGAAAGTCAACCACATTCAAACAAAGCTAATTTAATCAAATAAAAATCAAACACATTCAAACAAAGCTTTTTCAATCAAATGAAATTCAAATGCATTCAAAATAGCGATTTGAATCAAGTGAAAGTCAAACAAAGCTTTTTGAATCAAATGATTGTCAAATCCGTTCAACGATGCTAATTGAATCATATGAAAGTCAAGCACATTCAAACAAATCTTTTTGAATAAACTGAAAGTCAAATGCAATTAAAAAAAAGTAATTAAATCAAGTGAAAGTCAAACACATTTAAACAAAGCTTTTTAAATCAAATGAAAGTTAAATCCATTCAAAAAAGCTAATTTAATCAAGTGAAAGTCTAGGTAATTCAAACAAAGCTTTTTGAATCAAATGACTGTCAAATGCGTTCAACGATGCCAATTCAATCAAATGAGAGTCAAACACATTCAAACAAAGCTTTTTGAATCAAATGAAAGTCATATGCATTCAACAAAACTAATTGAATCAAATGAAAGTCAATGGCATTCTAACAAACCTAATTAAATCAAACGAAAGTTAATGACATTCTAACAAACCTAATTGAATCAAATGAAAGTCAACCACATTCAAACAAAGCTAATTGAATCAAATGAAAGTTAACCACATTCAAACAAAGCATATTAAATCAAGTGAAAATCAAACACATTCCAAAAAAAGCTTTTTGAATCAAAAGAAAGTCAAATGATTTCAAAAAAGCTAATTGAATCAAGTGAAAGTCAAACAAATTCAAACATAGCTTTTTGAATCAGATGATTGACAAATGCATTCAACGATACTAATTGAATCATATGAAAGTCAAACACATTCAAAAAAAATCTTTTTGAATCAAATGAAAGTCAAATGCATTCAACAGATCAAATTGAATCAATTAAAAGTCAACCACATTCAAACAAAGCTAATTAAATCCAATGGAAGGCAAACTCATTCAAACAAAGCTATTTGAATCAAATGAAAGTCAAACACATTCAAACAATGCTATCAGAATCAAATGAAAGTCAAATGCATTCAAAAAAGATAATTAAATCAAACAAAAGTCAAACACATTCAGACAAAGCTAATTGCATCAAATGAAAGTCAAAAACATTCAAACAAAGCTAATTAAATCATATGAAAGTCAAATGCTTTGAAAAAAGCTAATTGAATCAAGTAAAAGTCCAAAGAATTCAAACAAAGCTTTTTGAATCAAATGATTGTCAAATGCATTCAACGATGCTAATTGAATCATATGACAGTCAAACAAAACTTTTTGAATCAAATGAAAGTTAAATGCATTCAACAAAGCAAATTGACTCAATTGAAAGTTAACCATATTCAAGCAAAGCTAATTGAATCAAATGAAAGTCAAACACATTTAAACAAAGCTATTTGAACCAAAAGAAAGTCAAACACATTCAAGAAATGCTATTTGAATCAGATGAAAGTCAAACGTATTCAAAAAAGGTATTTAAATCAAGTGAAAGTCAAAATCATTCAAACAAAGCTATTTAAATCAAATTAAAGTCAAACACATTCAAACAAAGCTTTTTGAATTAAATGAAAGTCAAATGCATTAAACAAAGCTAATTGATTCAAATGAAAGTCAATCACATTCAAACAAAGCTAATTTAATCAAATAAAAATCAAACACATTCAAACAAAGCTTTTTAATCAAATGAAATTCAAATGCATTCAAAATAGCGATTTGAATCAAGTGAAAGTCAAACAATGCTTTTTGAATCAAATGATTGTCAAATCCGTTCAACGATGGTAATTGAATCATATGAAAGTCAAGCACATTCAAACAAATCTTTTTGAATCAACTGAAAGTCAAATGCAATAAAAAAAAAGTAATTAAATCAAGTGAAAGTCAAACACATTTAAACAAAGCTTTTTAAATCAAATGAAAGTTAAATCCATTCAAAAAAGCTAATTGAATCAAGTGAAAGTCTAGGTAATTCAAACAAAGCTTTTTGAATCAAATGACTGTCAAATGCGTTCAACGATGCTAATTGAATCAAATGAGAAGTCAAACACATTCAAACAAAGCTAATTGAATCAAATGAAATTCAATGGCATTCTAACAAAACTAATTGAATCAAATGAAAGTCAATGACATTCTAACAAACTTAATTAAATCAAACGAAAGTCAATGACATTCTAACAAACCTAATTGAATCAAATGAAAGTCAACCACATTCAGACATAGCTAATTAAATCAAATGAAAGTTAACCACATTCAAACAAGGCTAATTTAAATCATTTAAATTCAAACACATTCAAATAAAGCTTTTTGAATCCCAAGAAAGTCAAATGAGTTTAAAAAAGCTAATTGAATCAAGTGAAAGTCAAACAAATTCAAACATAGCTTTTTGAATCAAATGATTGTCAAATGCATTCAACGATACTGATTGAATCATTTGAAAGTCAAACACATTCAAACAAATCTTTTGAATCAAATGAAAGTCAAATGCATTCAACAGGTCAAATTAAATGAATTAAAAGTCAACCACATTCAAACAAAGCTAATTAAATCCAATGGAAGGCAAACACATTCAAACAAAGCTATTTGAATTAAATGAAAGTTAACCACATTCAAACAAAGCATATTAAATCAAGTGAAAATCAAACACATTCAGAAAAAGCTTTTTGAATCAAAAGAAAGTCAAAATGATTTCAAAAAAGCTAATTGAATCAAGTGAAAGTCAAACAAATTCAAACATAGCTTTTTGAATCAAATGATTGTCAAATGCATTCAACGATACTAATTGAATCATATGAAAGTCAAACACATTCAAAAAAAATCTTTTTTAATCAAATGAAAGTCAAATGCATTCAACAGATCAAATTGAATCAATTAAAAGTCAACCACATTCAAACAAAGCTAATTAATTCCAATGGAAGGCAAACACATTCAAACAAAGCTATTTGAATCAAATGAAAGTCAAACACATTCAAACAATGCTATCAGAATCAAATGAAAGTCAAATGCATTCAAAAAAGATAATTAAATCAAACAAAAGTCAAACACATTCAGACAAAGCTAATTGCATCAAATGAAAGTCAAAAACATTCAAACAAAGCTAATTAAATCATATGAAAGTCAAATGCTTTGAAAAAAGCTAATTGAATCAAGTAAAAGTCCAAAGAATTCAAACAAAGCTTTTTGAATCAAATGATTGTCAAATGCATTCAACGATGCTAATTGAATCATATGACAGTCAAACAAAACTTTTTGAATCAAATGAAAGTTAAATGCATTCAACAAAGCAAATTGACTCAATTGAAAGTTAACCATATTCAAGCAAAGCTAATTGAATCAAATGAAAGTCAAACACATTTAAACAAAGCTATTTGAACCAAATGAAAGTCAAACACATTCAAGAAATGCTATTTGAATCAGATGAAAGTCAAAACACATTCAAAAAAGGTATTTAAATCAAGTGAAAGTCAAAATCATTCAAACAAAGCTATTTGAATCAAATTAAAGTCAAAACACATTCAAACAAAGCTTTTTGAATTAAATGAAAGTCAAATGCATTAAACAAAGCTAATTGATTCAAATGAAAGTCAATCACATTCAAACAAAGCTAATTTAATCAAATAAAAAATCAAACACATTCAAACAAAGCTTTTTCAATCAAATGAAATTCAAATGCATTCAAAATAGCGATTTGAATCAAGTGAAAGTCAAACAAAGCTTTTTGAATCAAATGATTGTCAAATCCGTTCAACGATGGTAATTGAATCATATGAAAGTCAAGCACATTCAAACAAATCTTTTTGAATCAACTGAAAGTCAAATGCAATTAAAAAAAACAGTAATTAAATCAAGTGAAAGTCAAACACATTTAAACAAAGCTTTTTAAATCAAATGAAAGTTAAATCCATTCAAAAAAGCTAATTGAATCAAGTGAAAGTCTAGGTAATTCAAACAAAGCTTTTAGAATCAAATGACTGTCAAATGCGTTCAACGATGCTAATTGAATCAAATGAGAGTCAAACACATTCAAACAAAGCTTTTTGAATAAAATGAAAGTCATCTGCATTCAACAAAGCTAATTGAATCAAATGAAAGTCAATGGCATTCTAACAAACCTAATTAAATCAAACGAAAGTCAATGACATTCTAACAAACCTAATTGAATAAAATGAAAGTCAACGAAATTCAAACAAAGCTAATTGAATCAAATGAAAGTTAACCACATTCAAACAAAGCATATTAAATCAAGTGAAAATCAAACACATTCAAACAAAGCTTTTTGAATCAAAAGAAAGTCAAATGATTTCAAAAAAGCTAATTGAATCAAGTGAAAGTCAAACAAATTCAAACATAGCTTTTTGAATCAAATGATTGTCAAATGCATTCAACGATACTAATTGAATCATATGAAAGTCAAACACATTCAAACAAATCTTTTTAAATCAAATGAAAGTCAAATGCATTCAACAGGTCAAATTAAATGAATTAAAAGTCAACCACATTCAAACAAAGCTAATTAAATCCAATGGAAGGCAAACACATTCAAACAAAGCTATTTGAATCAAATGAAAGTCAAACACATTCAAACAATCCTATCTGAATCAAATGAAAGTCAAATGCATTCAAAAAAGATAATTAAATCAAACAAAAGTCAAACACATTCAGACAAAGCTAATTGCATCAAATGAAAGTCAAAAACATTCAAACAAAGCTAATTAAATCATATGAAAGTCAAATGCTTTGAAAAAAGCTAATTGAATCAAGTAAAAGTCCAAATAATTCAAACAAAGATTTTTGAATCAAATGATTGTCAAATGCATTCAACGAGGCTAATTGAATCATATGACAGTCAAACAAAACTTTTTGAATCAAATGAAAGTCAAATGCATTCAACAAAGCAAGTTGACTTAATTGAAAGTTAACCACATTCAAGCAAAGCTAATTGAATCAAATGAAAGTCAAACACATTTAAACAAAGCTATTTGAACCAAATGAAAGTCAAACACATTCAAGAAATGCTATTTGAATCAGATGAAAGTCAAACGCATTCAAAAAAGGTATTTAAATCAAGTGAAAGTCAAAATCATTCAAACAAAGCTATTTGAATCAAATTAAAGTCAAACACATTCAAACAAAGCTTTTTGAATTAAATGAAAGTCAAATGCATTAAACAAAGCTAATAGATTTAAATGAAAGTCAATCACATTCAAACAAAAGCTAATTTAATCAAATGAAAAATAAAACACATTCAAACAAAGCTTTTTCAATCAAATGAAATTCAAATGCATTCAAAATAGCGATTTGAATCAAGTGAAAGTCAAACAAAGCTTTTTGAATCAAATGATTGACAAATCCATTCAACGATGCTAATTGAATCATATGAAAGGCAAGCACATTCAAACAAATCTTTTTGAAAAAACTGAAAGTCAAATGCAATTAAAAAAAAGTAATTAAATCAAGTAAAAGTCAAACACATTTAAACAAAGCTTTTTAAATCAAATGAAAGTTAAATCCATTCAAAAAAGCTAATTGAATCAAGTAAAGTCTAGGTAATTCAAACAAAGCTTTTTGAATCAAATGACTGTCAAATGCGTTCAACAATGCTAATTGAATCAAATGAGAGTCAAACACATGCAAACAAAGCTTTTTGAATCAAATGAAAGTCATATGCAATTAACAAAGCTAATTGAATCAAATGAAAGTCAATGGCATTCTAACAAACCTAATTAAATCAAGCGAAAGTTAATGGCATTCTAACAAACCTAATTGAATCAAATGAAAGTCAACCACATTCAAACAAAGCTAATTGAATCAAATGAAAGTTAACCACATTCAAACAAAGCATATTAAATCAAGTGAAAATCAAACACATTCAAAAAAAGCTTTTTGAATCAAAAGAAAGTCAAATGATTTCAAAAAAGCTAATTGAATCAAGTGAAAGTCAAACAAATTCAAACATAGCTTTTTGAATCAAATGATTGTCAAATGCATTCAACGATACTAATTGAATCATATGAAAGTCAAACACATTCAAAAAAATCTTTTTGAATCAAATGAAAGTCAAATGCATTCAACAGATCAAATTGAATCAATTAAAAGTCAACCACATTCAAACAAAGCTAATTAAATCCAATGGAAGGCAAACACATTCAAACAAAGCTATTTGAATCAAATGAAAGTCAAACACATTCAAACAATGCTATCTGAATCAAATGAAAGTCAAATGCATTCAAAAAAGATAATTAAATCAAACAAAATTCAAACACATTGAGACAAAGCTAATTGCATCAAATGAAAGTCAAAAACATTCAAACAAAGCTAATTAAATCATATGAAAGTCAAATGCTTTGAAAAAAGCTAATTGAATCAAGTAAAAGTCCAAAGAATTCAAACAAAGCTTTTTGAATCAAATGATTGTCAAATGCATTCAACGAGGCTAATTGAATCATATGACAGTCAAACAAAACTTTTTGAATCAAATGAAAGTCAAATGCATTCAACAAAGCAAATTGACTCAATTGAAAGTTAACCACATTCAAGCAAAGCTAATTGAATCAAATGAAAGTCAAACACATTTAAACAAAGCTATTTGAACCAAATGAAAGTCAAACACATTCAAGAAATGCTATTTGAATCAGATGAAAGTCAAACGCATTCAAAAAAGGTATTTAAATCAAGTAAAAGTCAAATTCATTCAAACAAAGCTATTTGAATCAAATTAAAGTCAAACACATTCAAACAAAGCTTTTTGAATTAAATGAAAGTCAAATGCATTAAACAAAACTAATTGATTCAAATGAAAGTCAATCACATTCAAACAAAGCTAATTTAATCAAATGAAAATCAAACACATTCAAACAAAGCTTTTTCAATCAAATGAAATTCAAATGCATTCAAAATAGCGATTTGAATCAAGTGAAAGTCAAACAAAGCTTTTTGAATCAAATGATTGTCAAATCCGTTCAACGATGGTAATTGAATCATATGAAAGTCAAGCACATTCAAACAAATCTTTTTGAATCAACTGAAAGTCAAATGCAATTAAAAAAAGTAATTAAATCAAGTGAAAGTCAAACACATTTAAACAAAGCTTTTAAATCAAATGAAAGTTAAATCCATTCAAAAAAGCTAATTGAATCAAGTGAAAGTCTAGGTAATTCAAACAAAGCTTTTTGAATCAAATGACTGTCAAATGCGTTCAACGATGCTAATTGAATCAAATGAGAGTCAAACACATTCAAACAAAGCTTTTTGAATCAAATGAAAGTCATATGCATTCAACAAAGCTAATTGAATCAAATGAAAGTCAATGGCATTCTAACAAACCTAATTAAATCAAGCGAAAGTCAATGGCATTCTAACAAACCTAATTGAATCAAATGAAAGTCAACCACATTCAAACAAAGCTAATTGAATCAAATGAAAGTTAACCACATTCAAACAAAGCATATTAAATCAAGTAAAAATCAAACACATTCAAACAAAGCTTTTTGAATCAAAAGAAAGTCAAATGATTTCAAAAAAGCTAATTGAATCAAGTGAAAGTCAAACAAATTCAAACATAGCTTTTTGAATCAAATGATTGTCAAATGCATTCAAACGATACTAATTGAATCATATGAAAGTCAAACACATTCAAACAAATCTTTTTGAATCAAATGAAAGTCAAATGCATTCAACAGATCAAATTGAATCAATTAAAAGTCAACCACATTCAAACAAAGCTAATTAAATCCAATGGAAGGCAAACACATTCAAACAAAGCTATTTGAATCAAATGAAAGTCAAACACATTCAAACAATGCTATCTGAATCAAATGAAAGTCAAATGCATTCAAAAAAGATAATTAAATCAAACAAAAGTCAAACACATTCAGACAAAGCTAATTGCATCAAATGAAAGTCAAAAACATTCAAACAAAGCTAATTAAATCATATGAAAGTCAAATGCTTTAAAATGCTAATTGAATCAAGTAAAAGTCCAAAGAATTCAAACAAAGCTTTTTGAATCAAATGATTGTCAAATGCATTCAACGAGGCTAATTGAATCATATGACAGTCAAACAAAACTTTTTGAATCAAATGAAAGTCAAATGCATTCAACAAAGCAAATTGACTCAATTGAAAGTTAACCACATTCAAGCAAAGCTAATTGAATCAAATGAAAGTCAAACACATTTAAACAAAGCTATTTGAACCAAATGAAAGTCAAACACATTCAAGAAATTCTATTTGAATCAGATGAAAGTCAAACGCATTCAAAAAAGGTATTTAAATCAAGTAAAAGTCAAATTCATTCAAACAAAGCTATTTGAATCAAATTAAAGTCAAACACATTCAAACAAAGCTTTTTGAATTAAATGAAAGTCAAATGCATTAAACAAAACTAATTGATTCAAATGAAAGTCAATCACATTCAAACAAAGCTAATTTAATCAAATGAAAATCAAACACATTCAAACAAAGCTTTTTCAATCAAATGAAATTCAAATGCATTCAAAATAGCGATTTGAATCAAGTGAAAGTCAAACAAAGCTTTTTGAATCAAATGATTGTCAAATCCGTTCAACGATGGTAATTGAATCATATGAAAGTCAAGCACATTCAAACAAATCTTTTTGAATCAACTGAAAGTCAAATGCAATTAAAAAAAGTAATTAAATCAATTGAAAGTCAAACACATTTAAACAAAGCTTTTTAAATCAAATGAAAGTTAAATCCATTCAAAAAAGCTAATTGAATCAAGTGAAAGTCTAGGTAATTCAAACAAAGCTTTTTGAATCAAATGACTGTCAAATGCGTTCAACGATGCTAATTGAATCAAATGAGAGTCAAACACATTCAAACAAAGCTTTTTGAATCAAATGAAAGTCATATGCATTCAACAAAGCTAATTGAATCAAATGAAAGTCAATGGCATTCTAACAAACCTAATTAAATCAAGCGAAAGTCAATGGCATTCTAACAAACCTAATTGAATCAAATGAAAGTCAACCACATTCAAACAAAGCTAATTGAATCAAATGAAAGTTAACCACATTCAAACAAAGCATATTAAATCAAGTAAAAATCAAACACATTCAAACAAAGCTTTTTGAATCAAAAGAAAGTCAAATGATTTCAAAAAAGCTAATTGAATCAAGTGAAAGTCAAACAAATTCAAACATAGCTTTTTGAATCAAATGATTGTCAAATGCATTCAAACGATACTAATTGAATCATATGAAAGTCAAACACATTCAAACAAATCTTTTTGAATCAAATGAAAGTCAAATGCATTCAACAGATCAAATTGAATCAATTTAAAAGTCAACCACATTCAAACAAAGCTAATTAAATCCAATGGAAGGCAAACACATTCAAACAAAGCTATTTGAATCAAATGAAAGTCAAACACATTCAAACAATGCTATCTGAATCAAATAAAAGTCAAATGCATTCAAAAAAGATAATTAAATCAAACAAAAGTCAAACACATTCAGACAAAGCTAATTGCATCAAATGAAAGTCAAAAAACATTCAAACAAAGCTAATTAAATCATATGAAAGTCAAATGCTTTAAAATGCTAATTGAATCAAGTAAAAGTCCAAAGAATTCAAACAAAGCTTTTTGAATCAAATGATTGTCAAATGCATTCAACGAGGCTAATTGAATCATATGACAGTCAAACAAAACTTTTTGAATCAAATGAAAGTCAAATGCATTCAACAAAGCAAATTGACTTAATTGAAAGTTAACCACATTCAAGCAAAGCTAATTGAATCAAATGAAAGTCAAACACATTTAAACAAAGCTATTTGAACCAAATGAAAGTCAAACACATTCAAGAAATGCTATTTGAATCAGATGAAAGTCAAACGCATTCAAAAAAAGGTATTTAAATCAAGTGAAAGTCAAATTCATTCAAACAAAGCTATTTGAATCAAATTAAAGTCAAACACATTCAAACAAAGCTTTTTGAATTAAATGAAAGTCAAATGCATTAAACAAAGCTAATTGATTCAAATGAAAGTCAATCACATTCAAACAAAGCTAATTTAATCAAATGAAAATCAAACACATTCAAACAAAGCTTTTTCAATCAAATGAAATTCAAATGCATTCAAAATAGCGATTTGAATCAAGTGAAAGTCAAACAAAGCTTTTTGAATCAAATGATTGTCAAATCCGTTCAACGATGGTAATTGAATCATATGAAAGTCAAGCACATTCAAACAAATCTTTTTGAATCAACTGAAAGTCAAATGCAATTAAAAAAAAGTAATTAAATCAAGTGAAAGTCAAACACATTTAAACAAAGCTTTTTAAATCAAATGAAAGTTAAATCCATTCAAAAAAGCTAATTGAATCAAGTGAAAGTCTAGGTAATTCAAACAAAGCTTTTTGAATCAAATGACTGTCAAATGCGTTCAACGATGCTAATTGAATCAAATGAGAGTCAAACACATTCAAACAAAGCTTTTTGAATCAAATGAAAGTCATATGCATTCAACACAGCTAATTGAATCAAATGAAAGTCAATGGCATTCTAACAAACCTAATTAAATCAAACGAAAGTCAATGGCATTCTAACAAACCTAATTGAATCAAATGAAAGTCAACCACATTCAAACAAAGCTAATTGAATCAAATGAAAGTTAACCACATTCAAACAAAGCATATTAAATCAAGTGAAAATCAAACACATTCAAACAAGCTTTTTGAATCAAAAGAAAGTCAAATGATTTCAAAAAAGCTAATTGAATCAAGTGAAAGTCAAACAAATTCAAACATAGCTTTTTGAATCAAATGATTGTCAAATGCATTCAACGATACTAAGTGAATCATATGAAAGTCAAACACATTTTAAACAAATCTTTTTGAATCAAATGAAATTCAAATTTATTCAACAGATCAAATTGAATCAATTAAAAGTCAACCACATTCAAACAAAGCTAATTAAATCCAATGGAAGGCAAACACATTCAAACAAAGCTATTTGAATCAAATGAAAGCCAAACACATTCAAACAATGCTATCTGAATCAAATGAAAGTCAAATGCATTCAAAAACAGATAATTAAATCAAACGAAAGTCAAACACATTCAGACAAAGCTAATTGCATCAAATGAAAGTCAAAAACATTCAAAACAAAGCTAATTAAATCATATGAAAGTCAAATGCTTTTAAAAAAAACTAATTGAATCAAGTAAAAGTCCAAAGAATTCAAACAAAGCTTTTTGAATCAAATGATTGTCAAATGCATTCAACGAGGCTAATTGAGTCATATGACAGTCAAACAAAACTTTTTGAATTAAATGAAAGTCAAATGCATTCAACAAAGCAAATTGACTCAATTGAAAATTAACCATATTCAAGCAAAGCTAATTGAATCAAATGAAAGTCAAACACATTTAAACAAAGCTATTTGAACCAAATGAAAGTCAAACACATTCAAGAAATGCTATTTGAATCAGATGAAAGTCAAACGCATTCTGTTGTATATTTGGAGTAACACTCGAAATACACAAGGGATAAACCAAGGGATAGATAAGGCTAAAGAACCAAAGGCTTCTTAGATAAAGTCACACCACTAAGAAACGTTTTGGATTCCTAAGATCACAAGCCAACTAGTAGCCTAAACTAGCTAACTAAGCAAAGGAAACGAAATTCCAAATCCAAGAATTTCAGGTTTTTGTTTCTAATCCAAGAAACGAATGTAAGACAAGTTTTTTTTTGTTTGAATAATCTGATTTTTTCATTCACATTTGCTTGCTATTTATAGTAAACAAGCATCCTTAAGTACAAGCTAACTTAAGTGACTTTTCAGCTCACTTGTTACACGCCTAAGCTAAAGCTAAGTACAAATCAGCTTTTGTTGTCTAGATACATTAATAAAGAAGCCTTTATTTAACTAGATACATCAAAGAGAAAATGGTGGTTTGTAACCTCCAAATAAAATCAGAAATAAGAGAGTATAACTCCCCCTTGATTCACGCCCAGCAAAGCAGCAACTTGGAGGTGTAACAGCTCCCTTTTCACGCCCAATTCAAACAGCAAGTGAAGTGTAACTCCTCCTTGTTTCAAGCCTTGAATTAAGCTTGAATGTATGTGGACAAGAGTGTACTTGGACGCCTTTTGAATGCTCAATTGCTGATTGAAATAAACGGCCCTTTGAAGGCTGAATTGAAGGCTTGTAACTCCTCATTGAAGCTGATTGTAACACCCAAGTTAAAGCCTTGAAATTCCTTTGAAAAGAATTTCGGATTCCATGCTTCGTTCACAAGCTTAAATGGCTGCCTTCTTGATGTATCTTGCACTTGTACTTTGTGTGAATGTGACATTATATTTTCGAACTATAATCAGCTAAAAATAACTAAGAAAAATATAGCTAATTTGCAAACTTAAAATAAGACTAAAGTTTACAATTTATTCAAAGCATAAAATGAACTAGAATAAACTAGTTAATAAGAACAACAAGAAATTCAAGGGGTTGAATATCTTGCTGCCCAAGGATAGAATGCATAGCACCAAAACATGATGCTACATCTTGAACCAACGAAATGTCCATAACCAAGTTGTTAGGCTTGGCTACAACATTCCCCCCTTCTTG
>NW_018745249.1:0-29747 GCF_001683475.1 Chenopodium quinoa | reverse complement strand
CGCCCGGTCAGACCGGGCAATGTCCGCCCGATCGGGCGGACAAAGCTACGAAGTACGAGTCACCTAATATACTTATCAACAATCTCCACCTTGACGAGAACTCGTAGTCAGCAAACGACCCCATCAAGACATAGTGAAAAAACATCTCAAGCCAAACCCGATGCAGGACTCATGCATAAGCCATACATCCCGATAAGTCTTCAACCAAGACCCATCACATACTCGTCTCCAAGTATAACAACTCATAATGCTCCACCTGCATCACAAGCCCCGGGCAAGCTCCACCTTAATGCCAACACACCTACACCAGGAGCTCCCCAACTTCGCCCCTCAGGGCCTACTACATCACGTAGTAATCAATATTTAGCAAATCTAAGCAATGTTTAAACTTGCTAAACGGAACAGGCTTAGTGAAGAAATCAGCCGGGTTGTCAGCAGTCCCAATCTTCTTCACCTTAATCCTCTTGTCAGTACGCAAGAAATGATACCTGACATCAATGTGCTTCGTCCGATCATGGTGTACTTGATCTTTAGCTAAGCAAATCGCACTTAGACTATCACAATACACTGTAGCAAAATCCTGTGCAATACCCAGTTCACCTACTAGGCCTTTGAGCCAAATAGACTCCTTAGCTGCAGAAGTTAAAGCCATATACTCAGCTTCAGTAGTTGACAACGTAACTGATGACTGCAATGTAGACTTCCAACTAACCACAACCACCCAAAGTGAACACATAACCAGTCACAGACCTCCTGGTATCCACATCAGCTGCATAATCAGAATCACTGTACCCAGTGACCAAGCATTCCCTACCATTCCCGTACACAAGACCAATATCAGTTGTCCCTCTCAGGTAGCGAAAAATCCTTTTCACCCCTTGCCAGTGTTCCCTCCCAGGTCGAGCCATAAACCTGCTTACAACACTAACAGCATGCGCAATATCCGGCCTAGTACAGACCAGCATACATCAAACAACCAACCGCGTTTGCATATGGAACTCTAGACATATAAGACAACTCCTCCTCTGATTGAGGTGACATAGACAAAAGACAACTTACAACTAACAGTAGTTGGCGTACTTATAGGCTTCGATTTTTCCATCCCAAAACGAGACAAAATCTTTTCAATGTAGCTTTTCTGAGTCAAGAAAAGCTTACCTCTAGCCCGATCCCTGTAGATCTCCATACCCAAAATCTTCCTAGCTGCACCCAAGTCTTTCATGTCAAACTCCGAGTTAAGCATCTCCTTTAATCTAGCAATATCAGATTTATTCTTTGTGGCAACCAACATGTCATCAACATATAACAAAAGATAAATCATGAACCATTATCCAGCTTACTATGATACACACAGCAATCATATGAATTCCTGTCAAAACCTTGTGAAACCATAAAAGAATCAAACCTTTTGTACCACTGTCGGGGGGATTGCTTAAGTCCATACAATGACTTTAGCAATCTGCAGGCATAGTGTTCCTTTCCAGGAACTTCGAATCCTTCGGGCTGCTTCATCAGAATCTCCTCCTCCAAATCGCCATGAAGGAAAGCCGTTTTAACATCCAACTGCTCCAGCTCAAGATCAAAATGTGCTACAATTGACAATAACACACGGATAGAAGTATGTCGAACCACAGGTGAGAATATCTCAACAAAATCAACCCCTTCTACCTGACTGAACCCCTTAGCAACTAGCCTAGCCTTAAAACGTATTTGCTCAGTTTCCGACAACCCTTCTTTCTTCTTGTAAATCCATTTACAACCCACAAGCTTCCTCCCTTCCGGTACCTTTACCAGTTCCCACACTCTGTTCTTGTAAAGAGACTGCATCTCTTCACCCATTGCGGCAAGCCATTGCGCAGACTCACTACAACTAATTGCTTGTTTATATGTGGCAGGTTCAAATGACTCTACATCATCAGCTACACTCAATGCATAACCTGTCATCGCATCAACACAACAATTTCTTCCCTCCATCTCTTCAATCAATCTAACAGGCTTCTTGATAACTCGTTTAGGCATCTCAAGAATGGTGTCAGGTTGACTAGATGACCCTGATTAGATTGCTCCACCTCATCCCCAGAGTTAGAATGAGTAGGAGTAATCTCAGGTTCAGGAGTACCCGGCACTGGAACATCAGCATCATCATCAATATATTGTACCCGAGGTAAATCAGCAATGGTAGACTGATGTACCTCAAGTACCCCATTGTCTGTAATAAATTGTCTCCTTCCCTTCTCAAATCTGAAATCTCTGCATTTTTAATTGAATACATGGTGTTTTCATCGAAAGTAACATCCCTACTAAGAATGACCCGACCCTCCGAAGGTGAAAAAATTCTAAACCCCTTCACACCATCCCCGTACCAACAAAAACACCCCTTCTTGGCTCGTGGATCCAGCTTACCCTCAATAACATGATAATAAGCAACACAACCAAAAATCTTCAAATTCGAAAAATTAGGCAACTTACCACTCCAGATCTCAAACGGAATTTTGGAATCAATTCCAGAATGAGGACCCCTATTAATGACATAACAAGCTGTTAACACAGCTTCACTCCAGTACCTCCTCCCAAGCCCTGCATTAGAGAGCATGCATCGACTCTCTCTAGCAGTGTCTGATTAACCCGTTCTGCTACACCGTTCTGCTGTGGTGTCTTCCTGACAGTATGATGCCGACCTATACCCTCATCTGCACAGAACTGATTAAACTCGTCTTTGCAAAACTCTAGCCCATTGTCCGTTCGTAGCTTCTTGATCTTCCTTCCTTGTCGATTTTCCACCAAAGCTTTCCATTGCTTGAAAACTTTGAAGGCCTCATCCTTTGACTTAAGCAACCTAAGCCATGTATCGGGACTTGTCATCAACAAATGACACAAAATAGTGGTAACCTCCCATACCTTCAACTCTAGATGGACCCCAGCAATCTGAATGGATGTAATCGAGCACTGCATCAGTAATGTGAGCACCCTTGCTGAACTTTGACCTGTGTTTCTTACCAAACACAATGCTCACAAAATTCAAGGTTGGCAACCTTGACCCCGGATAGAAGACCCCTCTTGGACAATAGCTGCATCCCCTTCTCCCCCATATGACCAAGCCTCATGTGCCAAATCTTAGTCATCTCCTGGTGAGATACAGATGCGCAAACCGCAGAACTAGGCAGTGTAACACCCTCAAAAACATAGAGGGTGTTCCTTTTGATACCCTTAAGTACCAACTCAGAACCTCTGAAAATACACAACTCCCCATCTGAAAACACACCATTGTACCCCAATTCATCCAGGGTACCCAATGAAATCAGATTCTTTCCTAAAGCAGGAACATGCCGTACATTAGTCAAAGTTAACCTCCGCCCATCAACAGTCCTCAACCTCATGGAACCAATACCTGTGACCTTACATGGAGCATTGTTACCGACTATAACCATACCCCCATTGCGAGGTTCATATGTATCAAACCAATCTCGACGTGGACACATATGGAACGAACACCCCGAATCTAGAACCCAGTTATCAGATAAATCATCAGACCTAGCAGAACTGACTAATGCTAAATCTTCCTCTGAATTATAGCTCTCATTCGGTTTCTCTTCAACTACAGCAGCCTGGGACTTGTTTTTCCTCACCGGACAATTATTCCTAAAGTGACCCGGTTCTTTACAGTAATAACATGTTTTAGTAGTAGTTTTACTAGATCCATCCTTGCCGTTTCCAGCACCCGACCCAGCATTGTTCCCCTTGTTAAACCCCTTATTCTTTTTAGACTTTCCGGACTTAACAAATAACCCACTACCATTATCCCCATTATCACTCGTAGCTTTCATTCTGAGTTCCCTAGTATGAAGTGCTGCCTTCACTTCTTCTAAGGTTATAGAATCCTTACCAACAACAAAAGACTCTACAAAATTCTCAAAGCTAGACGGTAGAGATACAAGTAAAATCAACGCAGCATCCTCATCATCAATTTTAACATCTAAATTACGTAAATCAAGCAAAATAGAGTTAAGTTTTTCTAGATGTTCCCGTAAGGAAGTACCTGACTGCATCCGGAGGCTAAACAACCGCTGTTTCAGTAATAATTTGTTGGTCAACGACTTAGTCATATACAATGACTCCAGCTTCAGCCACAATCCAGCCGCCGTTTCCTGATCAGCAACCTCCGTGATGATTTGATCATCAAGACTAAGTAATATGGTAGAGTGTGCCTTCTCTTCCATAACTTCTAACTGCGAGTCAGTCGGTCCGTCTCCTGACTCCGAAGTAGTACTCTTTGGAGCCAACGGACGCCATATCTGCTGTTGTTTTAACAGAGCCTTCATCTTAATTTGCCATAGCCCGAAACTATTTTTCCCGGTAAACTTCTCAATTCTTATTGTTGAATCTCCTGCCATTGTTATCTTCAAGAAACTCTCCAAGGATTGAACCTGAGCTCTTGATACCAATTGTTGTGCGACAGCGGAAGCAAAGGTCGTAAACAAACAAGAAAACAATAAAGAAATTCAATGCAAACAATAAGAACAACACCAAGAATTTACGTGGTTCACTATCGATGTGATAGCTACGTCCACGGGCACCGAGATCGAATGATTTCACTATAAACTGCAAAGATTACAAAGATGATTCTTGTATTTCTCAAGAACGGCTCTCACTCTGTCTCTCTTCACCCTAATACTGATATTAGGGAGGTTTTATATTAATCCCTAATTAAAAGATACTTGGGCAAAAAGATAATAAAATAAGATAACCTAAAACCGCAAAATCCGCGTTCCGTATTTTTCCTTCTCCGCCCGGTCAGACCGGGCAAGGTCTGCCCGATCGGCGCGAGAAGAAAACTCCATACGAATGCTTCAACGTATCCAAACCCCACCGCCCGGTCAGACCGGGCAAGGTCTGCCCGATCGGGCGAAGGCTCGCCCGGTCGGGCGAAGGCTCGCCCGTCGGGCGCGAGAGCAGCTTCTTCAACGAATTTGCCAGGCACCTCTTCTTCTTCCGCCCGGTCAGACCGGGCAATGTCCGCCCGATCGGGCGGACAAAGCTACGAAGTACGAGTCACCTAATATACTTATCAACACATTTTCATTTGTTGAGTCTTGTAGATGACTATGCTCGTACTCTCTCACTTTGCGTTGCTCGATTAAGGATTTTTGGGCTTGTTGTTGACACATTGTAACAGTTTGTTGAGGTGTTGTCAAATGTGAAGAGTGATCCTGCTGTATGTTGTTGGTCAATGATTGATGAAACTACTTTTGAATGCTTGTACTCATTCACTTTAGCGATGCTCAATTATGCATATTTGGGGGTTGTTCTTGACACAATGTAACAGTACTTGTTGAGTTGTTGTCAAATGTGAAGGTGATTATGTTTTATGTTGTTGGTCAATGATTGATGAAACTATTTTCTGAATGCCATTTGTTGCTGCATCAATTATTTTATCAGAGCAAAGGTCAATTGTGTCATACATTTGACTCTTTCAACTAGGACATTTCAAGCAGGCCAACTTTTTAACGATTAGTCAACTAATTATGTAGCATATTCCTTCTTGCTTCTTCAGGAAACTGCATATTGGTCAATGAATATGA
Source organism: Chenopodium quinoa (assembly GCF_001683475.1). Lineage (NCBI taxonomy): Eukaryota > Viridiplantae > Streptophyta > Magnoliopsida > Caryophyllales > Amaranthaceae > Chenopodium > Chenopodium quinoa. The sequence continues at coordinate 24,168 of NW_018745249.1, read as the reverse complement.
ACTACAACAGATCTGATTTCTCTGATGTCAGAACTACTTTTATTATGGCTACGATGTTAACAATCCTTTGCCAAGAACCGAAATTAATCGCAGGACTTGGGAGTATTCTCCTTCTATGCACATTGAAGAATCAACCATGGTCATGCAATCCCAAGAAAATGTAGTTACAACTTCAGATGCTGCTGAAGAATGTGAGTTTGCCAATGTTTTGCTTGTTTTTCTGATTACATTAAGTCATTAGTCAATTCGAGATTTTCTGCCTTTGTTTTCTTTTCAATTTGAATACTTTTTGGGGATATTTATTCCCAAAACTTTCAGATGCTATTATGCCATATTGACCTACAATAACTGCCATATTTTTCAAATCAATTTGACCTATCCTTATTTTGTCAGGAATTGATTTGTCTGCTACTTTTGGTCTAATTTGACACAAATTTTCTCCATGCCTATAGGTCCTGATGACGATCAAGATGATGATAGTCCTGAGGTATGACCGTATGAGTCTGCATCATACCTATTTTAGTAATGCAAGCAAGATTTCATTGTCTGCTTGTTAGCTGAAATATGGTCAATTTATGTGTATAATTTATTGAAACATAATTAGTACTTAGGATTTGCAGATAATACTTGTGATTTGTACTTGCTTAATCGTCCTTTTGACTCTAGGACCATTATCCTGTGAGGTGGAATCTTTGTGTGGTTGATTGCTTTATTTCATTGTTGGTTAGGCGACAACGGAGCCTTACTACTATCTATTTTGTTACAGGTTGCTTGGCAAGATGTCGTTGATCCCTGATAGCATGACTTACGAGGTTTGTTCCCATTTTACATGGTTTATTATGTTCTATAATTGAATTTCATGATTACTGCTTAATATCAATGTAAAGTAGTGGATTTTGCCAACTGCGATGGTGTCTCATGCAGCTTGGCTTGTGGTGTAGGGTATTTATGATGCCCATATAGTCGATACAGTTCTAAATTGGAACATTGAAGCAGAGAGCTTCCCAATGGGTGCGTAGCTTGTGAAAGATGATATGTTTGATGTTGGATATTCTAATTTTATAGAACTGCTTCGTTTTTAAATTGGACAAATTCACTGGTTAACTAGAACTTGCTTTTCTATGTAGTATGTACAAAGCAAGTGGCTGATTTTGTGCTGTTTGCTGTTTTGCTCCATGAATGTAATTTCTTACTCCCTCCGTCCCCAAAAGTTTGACCCTTATGGCCAAAATTTAGTCCCAAAATGATCATCCCATTTGCATTAAAATACCCTCCAATTTGCAACAAATTTGTGTAAAATTAGCTTCCCCATGTAAATTTTGCTTTTTTCATGTACTTTTATTACTTTCTCCACTTTTTTGCAAATCTCATGTAAATTTACTTTTCCAATGTACTTTTACTACTTCTTACTTAACTTTCTTAACACCCGTGAAAATTGCCCATAAGGGTCGAACTTTCGGGGACGGAGGGAGTACTATTCATTGTCCAACTCTTTTTGTGGACAACTATTAAATTCTGCTCTACTTCATCTTTGAAAGTAATATACTGCTGAAGTCGTCCTTTAAAGCTGCCATTTGAAGAACCCAGGGAAAATATTATGCGCCATGGTTTAATACTTTAATATGCATCGCTGCACTACCTCTCCTTGCTCTTGTTAGTTATAGTTTTTAGCCACACACTTTTTCTGAAAGAACAGATTCGATCTTTGCTTATCAAGAAAGATCATTGTGCGCAGAATAGCATTGATAAGCTGAAGGACCCTGATCCCTCATGCTGCTTGCCTGCTTATCTTTTGTGTATGATTTAAGTTTATGCATAAAAGGTGCATCAGTGCATGTGAACTTGTGTGCTAAAAAAATGTTCTTTTATTACAATTGAATGGCATGCTGTTCTATATATTCGAGTTTAGTTGGTGAGAATGGATCTCTTGTTGCAGGAATTACTTGAATTAGGTGAGGCAGTAGGAAGTCAAAGTCGAGGTCTTTCTCAAGAACTTATCAAGTTGCTTCCAACCTCTAGATATAAGGCGGGTGGTTTTTTCTCAAGGAAAAAATCCAGAGAGAGGTAATATTTTCAGACAAGTGCTATTTACTGCCAAGAGTCGACAAGCTCCGTTTCATCTGTCATGTCTTGTGATGTTATTTTGCACTGCCTAATGTAATATAGTGGAAAAATAACACCTTAATTTTGTTCAATGTCTTCTGCTGAAAGTGAAGAAAGACTTATAAAGAAACATTTTGATGTCATGATTATGTATCACCATCAGTGTCTCTGAAATGGTGCTCCTTGAATAGTTGAATGTGCAGCTTCATTGCTTCTTTGAGTTGTAGTGTAGAACTGTAGACAGACACCAGCTTTTATATCCCGGTGTACATGAAATTCCTTTCTAAATTTGCCAGCTCTTCTTGGTGTTTACAGATTGATGAGATTAATTGATGTAGTTGGGCATGGTTAGTCATTAAATGGGGTCACTACGCATGCCATCTACAAGTTCGTAACGCGCAATTAAGACGTAGGGCCTTTGCTTCATAAGTCAAAGTTTTGGCATGCACTTTACCTATGTGCTTCTCAAGGGGAATTACCTTTGTGTTGCTGCTGCTTGATAAAAATTATTTAAGGACTGAGGCATTTACTTATTGAAGTTGCCCCAAAAAGAAAGTGTGATAATTAAATGAGCATTGAAGAAGTTGGAAGTGTAATTATATCATGCAGGCTTTCTGAGTTATCTCATTTGTGGCATATAAGAATTCATTTGCAAACTTCTTTGCTGTCTCATATATGCTTCAATGCAAGAATACTTTGTGGTTTTTATCATAATTTAACTAAAAATTTTGGGCAGATGCGTAATATGCCTGGTGACGTACAAAATCGGGGACCAACAAATGACATTGCCATGCAAGCATGTATACCACTCCAAATGTGGGAGGAAGTGGCTCAGCATAAATAAGGTAAACTGGCTAAATAAAACTAAACAGGTGCATATTTTGTGTATATATTTCCTTTTGGCGCTTCTTTCTGATATCATGACCTGTTTTGTTGTTTTCAGACATGTCCGGTTTGCAATAGTGAAGTGTTCGGGGATGAAGTAAGGAATTGAAAACATTATTGGGCAAGCGTACAGATACAAGCTTAGTTTTTGTGTTGTCTTCATTTTTGTTCCTGGTTCCTGGTTTTTAGGTACAGAGAGCTGATTTTGAATTTACGGCTATATAGTCACCTCCTCCTCCTCTTCTTCTAACTGATATGACCAGTTATGTCTCGTGGTACTCAGAATCTAATATAGATAGAAAAAGGTTCTAAATGTTGCCTACTGCTCGTACTATTCCCTTCTTCCCTTTGCCAATGTTGTTTTTACCTCATTGCATCAGACATTAGTGCCAAGTGGGCTGGGCTCTGTGCACTATAGATAGGGTAAGGTACTCAAATGTAACGTATGTTCTAATTATATCTTTGACCGGATCCAATTATATAATTGACAATATTACTACTAAACAATTAAGGAGTATAGGGTAATTCAACTTTTAGACAATGTTGTAGTCATATATTCATTTTGCGGGAGTGACTATAGTATGGCAATCTAGCTACAGATTATCGATTAGCTTCTCATGATCCTTCGAGACTCTGGGGCTGTTACTGTGTTGTTTGTCATTTTGAGGGAGCAATTGTACACATTGAAATACTCCATGAAAGCTGGTAGAATCTTAAAATGCTGATTTATATTATTTTTTTTTGGTGCAAAGATGCTGATTTATATTGGTACGTTTGCTAGTAGTACACTAGTACTAGTAATGTCATTGTTCTCATGCTCGGTAAGTTAATATAACCAATTATAACAAAATTTAGTTATTTTTTTTATTTCCAAATAAGTTATGACAAAATTTTGTTATTTATGAGAAATAATAATTTAGTAAAAATATGATTTGTATCTCTTGTTGGTTATGGGTCAAACAGAGTTAGTGTAACCCAACATGACACAACCATTGCAAAATGAGTTATTTACAATTCGCTCCGTAGGTCAAACTTGAGAATAGAGGGGGGAGGTAAAGGAATTTCCTTACTTTTAAGCAAATTTAATTGGCGGGGCTTGAAAAAAGAACATAAATAAATGAAATCACCTCTTAGCAGCTCTGACAGCCAACCTTCCAACTCCCCACAAAATATAGTTGGTGGGGAGGTAAAGGAATTTACCACCAACTCCACCAAGCTTTGATTGGTCATATGTTATTATATTGATTATATATTTTGTGCATTAGTACAATCAAAGCTTAAGTATTTTATGTATAATTAGCACAAGTTATTTGTAAAAAAAAGTCTTGTTGATACTCCGTACATTGTAAAATACAACCGGTTTTACGGTGAAAATAATCGTCCGAATGTGAATAATGTGGGCAACCCATCGTTTGTTAGCGCAATGGGATGTGGGCTACAAAATGTTAGGTATGGGTAGGCCCAAGTAGCATAGATTTGGAAAAATAAAAGAGAAAAGCCAGGTAGGAGTTACAACGGTCGAAAAGTAAATGAGAAACGCAGAAATCAGGATATTGTCTCCTTTCATCACATTCTCTTCTCTTTAACGTTGCTTCCCTCCCTTTTTTCTCCAACGTTACAACTATCACCAACCCCCCCTTTTTCTCTCTCTCCTCCCATTTTCAGTTGTCCTGTCTTTCCTCTCTCTCACTCACATTCACTCCAGTAGCTTCCTAGCTACATACATTCATACTTACATTCGAGATAGAAAATGGAGGCTGCTAAGATCGACTGGAGAACATTGAATCTGTGTTCGTCATTGATCAAGTTTTCGAGAACATCAATGCTCCTAAATGGGTTGATTTCTTGGCTTCTCCTTCTTCTTCTTCTTCCTCATCCAATGATGTTGCTTGGTTTTGCCGCCCTGGTATGTTAATCTCTTCTTTTCTTTTCTTCCCATCTTTAGAGTAACTAATTACTTAATCTTTAATTTATTTCCTTAATTGTGATTACCATTGTTTAAATCCCCAGATTGTAAAGCATCCTGCAACTGCTGAAGATTTCCTCAAATCAACCCCTTCTTCTTCTTCTTCTTCTTCTTCTTCTTCTTCTTCTTCTTCTTCTTCTTCTTCTTCTTTCTTCTTCTTCTTCTTCTTCTTCTTCTTTCTTCTTCTTCTTCTTCTTCTTCTTCTTCTTCTTCTTAAGGTACCTTGTTCCTTTCTAATCTTGATCATAAAATGGGGTTTTATTCCTCTTATTGGAATTGAGATTGTGATTTTATGTTTGCAGTTGTTGAGATCTGTTAGTGTATCGAAGCTCATTGGACTTGCCGATTGGACTCGAAAAGAACCCACTCTTTTCAAGAGGCGTACTCCACCTATTCAAGATTCTTGAAAATCAAAACCCTAATTTCTCAACTCCTCAATCTTATCACCATTATTATACTGATGAAAAACCCAGATTAAAACCCACTAATTCTGCTAAAGACTTGTTTGGTGGGAGGGACCTTTTTGGTAAAATCAGCGATTTCTGTAATGAGTTAAAGAAGATTACCAGAGTTAGGGACAAAGAGGATGAGAGCCCTGAGAAAGAGGAGGATCAATTGTCACTGCACCAAGGACAAGGGCATCTCAAAACTCAATCCCAACCACTCTTACAAACCATTAGGCTCGGTCCCCGTTGCCGCCCTCCGCTCCGGCCTCAAAGACAAGAGAAACAGGATGATTGACAGTGATAATAAGAAAGGAAGCCTTTGCTTCAGGTTAAATCTGAAGGTGCACTCAAAACCAATGCCAAACCCAAGCTCAGGAGAAACATGTATGCTTGCTTCTTCCTTATGTTCTGTGATTTTTGATGATGTTCATATAATTCGAGTAGTGTAGTGTTATACCCAAGAGGCTGATGCTTCAATTGTGAATGTTTCAGGAGAGATGATGAAGCAGAGAATATCCCTATTTCTCTGAATTTGAACAATGTTAAGCGTGAGGCTAAGGTATCGCCCATACGAACGAATCCTCCTACACCTCAGGGTTCTCAGCCACTCGTGATCCTATCAAGGCCACACCTTCAAAGGGAACAAAGTCTAAGCTCATGGTATGGATCAAAGTTCTTTTAATGATGCCAATTCTTTGAATATGATCATTTGCTTCACCTTACAGATTGTATTCTCAATGCTGGTATATTCTTTCTTGTCAAGTTGTGGATTAATTCCAATGTTGTTACTTGAATTTGCACATTACTAAATAAATCAAACTATACTAGGCCAATTTTCGGCAGTAAATTGATGAGAATCAGTGTATTGGACCTTCAATCTCAACATATTATCATGCTAATTCTTAATCTATGCTACTGTTGCCTGTTCTTTTGGTGGTGCCAAACCAAGTTTTGTTTGGCTGAATCCTCACAATATTTTGAACCTCTTGATCAGTGTTTCTCTGTTCTTCTCCCTTGCCAAGCAGCATAAAATCTGCAAAGTGGGTTTATCGAAATCTACTTATTAACACTGATTGTTTTATTCTACTAGGAAAGAGAGATTTTACAAGAATTGGGACAGAAGAAGACGCTGAGGGATGAGCTTGACGAGAAACATTGAGAAGAGTGAAAATGAGAATGCATCTCTTGTTGCTGCAAAAGAAGGAAGAACATTGGATGTTTTCTGGTTCTTAAAGCCTTGCACACTGTCTAGCTAATGAACACAGTTTTTAAGCATAGTCATTCTTTTAATTTTTTCATATATATATCATTAGTTTATTTGGGGGTGAAAGAAGAACAGAATCCCAATAATCCATTCAATTTGTCAAATAGCGTACATCTGTAGGTTTTGTGTTTATGTAGCTTTCTATTTTTACATTATTCATTTGTCTATGATTTTCTAATAAAGGTATACTATTCAAGCATTGTATGCGACATATTTGGTGAGTAACTGAGTAATATATTTGGTTTATTCATTTTTAACAGAACACATGTATGCGATATGATTGCTCGAGTTGTTAATTGTGTTATTTCCTCATTGCTTTGTTAGCCTTTTGAAGATCATTGATACGGTGATCTTGGACTCACTGTCAGAAATTCTAAAGCTATGACTATAACAAACTCCGTTGGTATTAAATTATATATAGATGGTTTAACTTTCCATTCAACTTTTCCTGTGTATCTAAGCCTCTTTAACCTGACCTCCCCTCTAAACACCACTATATTACAACAAAAAGTCTTGGAAAATCTGGTAATTTGGAGCTTAAACTTCAGATGTCACTTCAGAAAAAACAAGGCCGAGTCCACATGAAGCCACGTGAACTAAATGAACCCCAAAGTCCAAACAGATAAGACTAGACTTTTCCTTAATCATCCAAAGTTGTAATACTACGTATTTGTAAAGTTCGTTTGGTGTGTACGAAGTAATAGTAAGGGATATCATTATATTCATGGACCATGGTATTATGGTAATGAAATAATTCATATAAAGAGAAATTCTCTACATATATTAATTTAAGTCACGAATGACTCTAATAACACGCGTTGATATTAAATTATATTTTAGATGGTATTATCGTGATACCAACATATTAATGTAATAATACCAACGAATGCAATTAGAGTTATTCAAGACTCAAATTATTAGAGGCGGAGAAATCCTCATTTTGTCCTAGTTACCAATTTGCCATAGACACAAATTCAAAATCATAGCTGAACATTTGCAAGGGAAAAAAAAAATAGATTGAATTATAAAGGAAAGGGAAAGCAGATAAAACGGAAAACACAGATTCAGGGGGCATAAAGCAGGAAAAGAAAACAAACAAAAGAGCAGAAAATTACAACAGCTAAAACAAGCATGAAGATTGATGATTTTCACAAATTTCAACCGATATACATGTTTTGAAATTGTGTGTGAACACAAACTAAATCAATAACAAATTACTTGTATTGATCTAAGCACTGCAAACAAACAGGATGCACAATTATTGTTTTATAATTACAAAGTAAACTATCTAACAAATCAGAAGCAGTAAGAATAATCAAACTGCAAATCACCCCACTAATCACAAATCCCACCTATACACTCTGCTTCCTACTACACAACTAACCCAGAAACATCTAGATTTTCATTATTAGCAAGGTCGGTTACAAAACCAACATCAAAAAAAAAAAAAAAAAAAAAAATATTCGGGTATGTACAGAAAATACTCTGATTTCAGGATTGTGGTTCAACCATCCAATTAACGAATTGCAGCTTCATCCAATCATCCAGAAAATTCAAAACTTTACCACCCAATAAAAATTAAAAAAAAAGGAAGAGGAGACGTTGTAAATTGGATCTAATTGGGGGAGGAGGAAGCAGCACGGAGCAAGAACCGAAAGGCGCGGCGGAATCGAGGTACGACTCTTCTTCGATATCCGCCAGTCTCTCTCATCAACTCTTCGATTGCCGACACAAACAGCGTAAAGTGTCTCATCGGCGGCACGTAAAGCGTCAGTGGTACCGCCGAGAACGCCACCGCAAAAAAAGAATTGCACCACCATGATTAGTCTGCTTTGTTTCCCGCGGTAATGATAATTATGGCGTTTAATTTGGGTTTGGCGACGAAAATGGTGGATATTGAGTCATTTGTGTTTGTCTAGAAACTAGAAATAAACGGGATCACTTTCAACCTTCTTATCTTCTTTTTCTTGTCCTTTTTTATATACAGTACGTACTAATTTTACTTTTTTAATATACACAAGTATATTCTAAAGGCATACAATGGGCTACGCTCTCTTAATGAACGCGTGGTATGTATGACAATAAATTTGATCCGTTAATTTTGTCCAAAGTTTATGAATCAACGGTGTGTCTATAAATGTTTGCCATGTGGCAAATAACTATGAGTCTACGAGTACTTTATGAGAATTTCTTTTTTTTTTTTTTTTTTTTTTTTGGTAATGATATATGTAGCCTTAATTAAATACACTCTTAAGAATTGTATAAAATTAGGAATTCATGACAAAAACACGCGTAAGTCAGTGTAATTAGAGTTTATAATTTTAGGATTTCCTAACTTTATACAATTTTCTAGTATATATTTAATTCTTATACGTAGGGGCGTAAATAAGCTAATACGTCGTGAACTACTCGCAAACAAGCTCGGTCAAAATTTGGTCAAAACTCGTTTGTTAAGCTAACAAACAAGCTTGAACAAAAATCTTAACCTCGTCAAATAGATGAACAAAGCTCGAACAACATTATGTTCGACTCGGTAATGCTCATGAACAACTCGTTTAAATCCATTTATAAGTTTTTTCACACCCAATTAAAAACTCAGACAATTTATATATCTTTTATTCATACATATTTTGTAAGAAGTAATAATTAGGAGATTTTGACTTTTACCACCTACATGAAAAAAAGTTTTATTTTACCACCAACAAAATTTCCAAAAATTGGGTTTCACCACCAACTAACGAATTCCATCCATAAATCCGTTACTAGGGCTTATCTTTTTGACGTTTCCTCTTCATCTCCCCGATCTTCCATGTCAATCAGCCAGCAACGAAATCAACTCACCTCGGTTGGTCGGAATTTCGTGTAGGGCTAGGAGGGGTCAAAAATTTGGTGTTGGCTTAGGAGAAGGTGGCTAGGGTTTTAGGAGTGCAAAATTTGGTGGTGGCTAAGGTTTTAGGAGTGGTCGAAATTAGGTAGGAGGGGCTTTATGGGTGTTCAGAATACGATGGCTAGGGTTTTGAGGTCGGAAATTGTGGAAAGGGGTCAGAATCCGGTAGGAGGGGGTTGAAATCCGTGGCTGTGGCTGGTGCGTTTGGGGTTGAGGGTGAGTAGTGGTTGTGCGGTGGCTGCTGTGTGGCGAGTTGGTGTGGTTGTTGGCTATGATTGGTGGCAGAGGATGCGTGGTGTGTGTGGGGGAGTGCGAGTAGGTGGCTGCTAGGTGAAGCAGGGAAGTTAAGAGGGATGTTGCAGTGGTTTATTTGGTGGTGCGGCTACTGTGGTGGCGATTTAGGCTTCCATGCGAGGGTTCCTACGGCTGCCGATGGTGGAGTGGCGTTGGTTTGATGCTTGGTTACTGCCACTGTTGTGCAATGGTGGTGGGCAGTGGCAGCGATGGGGATGTATGGGTGTGGGGTTGGGCTGGCCTAGGCCGCCGGTAACGACGATGGGCGGGAGCCGATACCGGCGGTGGGGCTGGGAGCAGGTCTGGCGGTGGCTGGGAGCCAATTGGTGGGTGGGTTTTTATTTTAAATTTTTTTTTGTTATTTATTATTTTATTATTTTTTTTAAAATTAATAATATGGTGACACATGTACATGATATGCCCCACTAACAGATTTATGCACAAAATATGTTAGCTGGAGGTGATTGGTGGTAAAAGCCAACTTTCATTTTTCTTTTTTTATGTGGTGGTAAAATAATATTTATTTATTTATTTTATGTAGGTGGTTAAAGCCAATAAGTGGTTTTTTTTGGAGGTGGTAAAAGTCAAAATTTCTTAATTATTATTTCATCATGTAAAGGCATGAAAACTCAGTCATTATTTTTTTCTATAGAAAGAATAAAAAACATCTCATATAAAAAATAAAATGGATGTGTTAAAATTTGAAAGAAACCATTTTTTTTAATGATAAATAAGGGTACTTTTATAAAATCAAGCCCGATTTAAATCCGTTCAAGCTCGAACTTAAACCCGAAATGTAAATGAGTACGTTCGTGAACAAAGCTCAAACAAACCAAATTCTTAACGAGCCTAGCTCGAACAAGATTTTTTGAAAGCTCGTTCAAGCTCAAGATAGTTTGAACACGAATAATTCTTATCAAGCTTAGCTCGAACATATCAAAACTCGACTCAGCCTAAATCGTTTGCAGCCCTACTTATATGTAGCTCTAAGGACTATTTATAACATTTTTTTTTTTTGGTTTGTTTGTTTTGGATTGGGGGTTGTGACTTGTGAGGGACTGAGGGCCTGTGAGAGGTTGTGTCACTTTAAAAAAAAAAAAAAAAAAAAGTCACGCTCATGTTTCAACGTAATCGCCTAATCAGTCTTCAACTGCTTCATTTATTAATTACTAAGTACTAACCTCATTCTCTACGTGCCTATACCTTGCAACTCCTTTCTGTAATTTATCACAACTTCATCACTATCTAGTATCTCCTTATCAGTTGTGGCCTTTTGCCCTGCAATTAAAAACAAAAAAATGGCCTCATATTGAATCATACTTCAACATCATTCATAGGATAGTCGGCCTGATTCAAACGGAAAAAAAAAATTACTGTAGTTTGAATAATTTATGAATCTAGGTTGTTTACTAGTTCAAAAGTACCTTTTTTCTAAAAAAAAAAAAAGTATGGTCTTTGTGATAGTTTAATCAACAAGTTACCTAATTTAAGGAAAAAAAAAATATATATTTGTATGTTCATATAAAATAAAGGAAATAATCAGCGCATTTGTTACACTAGCTGAACACTACAGTAAATATGTTTGAAAGGAGGATATGTAGGATTTTATGACCTACTAATTGAAAGGGAGCCATATTGATTTTTTTGATAAACTATTTAAGTTTAGCTAAGAATACAATCGTAATACTATAGGTAAAAGTTGCACTACTCGAATTTGTTGTAACCATCATTTTAAGTAGCGATTTTAGTGCAAAACCGCTACTTCAAGTATTGGTTTTACTCATAAATAATAAAATTATGTGCACTTATTTACAGTATTACCACTGCCTAGGTTGCACAAGAACGGGTACTAACACGGATACGGGAAAATATCAATCTAAAAATAGGGGACACAGATATGGATGTTAAAAATTCATATACATGACCTACACTTAGAATCATAAATGCAAATATTACAAAAACTATCAAATTAATCAGCATAAAGTACCCGCCTAATTGATTTCGTTTCCCACTAGTTCTATATTGTCATTCGGTCCTTTCATTAAATCACACTATATCATATTAACAACATCTATCATACTCTTTTAGTTCACATATAACAATGAGTTCTATATAAATACACCCCTATTATTTAACTATTACCTAATCTATCTTACTTTACTTAAATTTTCTCATTTTTAAAAAAAGTTGAATCGATGATAAGGTGACGTGTCAAAAAAGTACAACGGATCGTATCATAGTAGGACACAGTCTGAGCCATATTGTCGTGTGTCCAACAAGTGTCGGTGTTCGACACGTACACAACAGTTGGATGAAGTGTCCATGCATCATAGACCACCACATAAACAATTATTATTTATTATGAAGATCAACTCGTATTTTTGCAATTGAAAGTTTAAAAGAAGTACTTTATAACGTTCATGAACATTACATTTTCAACTTTTTTACTAAATTTTTGTAAAAAAAATAAAAAATAAATAAATAAAATTGCTTACTAATCATTACGGAGTACTCCGTAATTTGTATGTGATTTTTTTTTTTTTTTTTTTTTTTTGACAGAAGTAATTTGTATGTGAATGAGAGCAAGGGAATTGTGAAATAAATGAAGTGAATGCACGCGCTGGGGGTGGAGGTTTGGGGCTGGAAAACAGAGAGAAGCAAAATGTGGAAATGTGTAGAGGGGCTTAGATGGAGTGGGCAAATTGGGGAATGCCTTAAAGCAGTCTCTAGAATCTAAATGTCCAGGAAATGTGTAGAGGGCTTAGATGAATAGGCAGGCCCATAAAATTGGGCGTTATTTTTTAAAAAAAATGGGCTGATTAAAGGCCCAATAGTACAGGGCCGAGTATGGAAGGCTAAAGCACATAGAGAGCATTGCAAAGAGATTCTCAGAATTGACTCCTAGTTTTCTCTTTTAACTTTAAAATTGTTGAGGCCAACTTTTTCTATTTTTCAGTTGACTCCTTGTTTTCTCTTTTAACTTTAAAACAATATGTGTAATTATTTTCATATCATAATACTCCCTCTATCCCTATTTTTTTGCCCCATTCAACTTTAAGACGCGTATTAAAACGTATATATCTTCATTTCTATACACGTAAAAATTATAAAAACGTGACATTAATAAAATATATAATAAAACGAATCTAATAAAATTTCACATGACTACATTATTAATTATAGATTAAAGATAATTAATGGTCAAAATTTACAAAGTTTGACCCAAAAAATGACAATGGGGTAAAAATAAAGAGACGGAGGGAGTATATGATCAACATTTAACGCGAATCTTTATAAAGTAGCAATTTTATGCAGTATGTACTGTTTTTCAAGGAAGCTGGAAAAGGAAAATTTTGGTAAGGGCATAGAACCATTAATTTTCAGTTTTGATATGTGGTTCTTAAAGTAGTATGAACTTAATACTACCTCCGTTTTTTAAAGTTCGACTCACTTATTGTTTATGATGTCAACATAAAATAAGTTTGACCGCATCTTATGATTTATTATAAAATAAATTAACATTAGTTGAAGATATTTATGGTAAAAAATACACATTAAAAAACTGCGTAAATATAAATTGAGTCGAATTTTCAACAATAGAGGAATACTAATAATACTAATCATTTTAGTTTGACGTTGGACAATAAAAAATGCGACAATATATAGCTGATATATTGTGTGTACTTTAGGGAGAACTGGAGAAGTGACCACGGTTACGATGTTAGCAACTATTTCTGCTTTTTAATTATTTTTTTTAATACAAATATTAAAGTATATTTTACAAGATTTCCTATGCAAGTATAATATCACATGAAAGCCCTGTCACTAGAAATATTCGACATCAACAAATATGATACATCATACATGTATATAATATGAACGACAAGATGACAAATGGACAACATAGTTAATTTGATGGGGATCGGACTTTGAACCATCAATACATAAATAACTTCATATTACCACTGTCTTTTCTAAGTATTTGGTCTTATTAATAAAAACATCTTAATTGTTTAGTCTAAGTAAAAAGGATAGCGATTATTGCAAGACAAGTTGTGTTTTGTTTTAAAAAAACCTTATGGTTTCGAACATTAACTTTTATTAAACATCTTTGAATCATGATATACAAAACACTAAATATAATTCTTCATACGAGTATACAATCAATCACAACAACGAATTCATAATTAAATAATTTCAAGATTTAGAAACTAATATAAGAGAAACAAATTCTCTTATTCAACCTGAGTAAACATTATTATATGATATTTAAAATAACAATCCTATAAATTGCTCGAGTCATAAACTAGTTAAAGGAAATACTGGTATGCAAAGAAGGATGTTGGTTGGCAAGGTAATGAACTCCAAATTAAAGAAAAGGTATTGCTGTCAAAACAGCTGTTCCTTGAAACGTGAATTAGAGTAGCTTTGTAGTTTCTCCAAATGTCTAGTACAGTGTACTGTATTGTTATTTGCTTGCCCTATATACAACTGCTGCCTTGGTTGGATTCTATCCCCAAATCTATTGTTTCTTTAGTTCTTATCCTTTGCTTACTCACCATTATTTTGACTACGTAGATTAGGCATTAGCGAAGATGCTTAGAGCCTAATATTCAGTTACTCCAATACTCTATACTTTCTATTTTAATTCAATTTATAAATCTTTATAGAATATCAAAAGCTTTTTGCATGAGCAATAGACTTTTTTTTTTTTTTTTTTTTTGGAATATTATATCATGTAACCTTGTGTTTTATGTAATTTTCTTATGTAACCCTATCGTTTATTTGCACTACTTTCTGAGGTAACCTTAAACTTGCAAAATATCATTAAATTGGATGAAAAAGCTAACACCGTTAATTAATTTCCTGAGTTACTTATCTTCCTTTCTTTTCATTTTACCCATTTAAGTTTAAAATAAATGAAATTGATTAATATATATTGTTATGTTTTTCATCCAATTTAATAAGTTTTTATAAGTTTAAGGTTAACTCAGGCAATAACAATGTAAAAGTCAGGGTTATATAAGAAAAACGCATAAAACACAAGGTTATAGGGTATAATATCCCTTTTTTTTTTCTTTTCTTTTTTTTTTTCCCCAAAAGTTGTTATATACACTTGGGTGTACGATATATCAATGTATGTTTTTGCTTTTTTATTGATTGAATTAAAGGTTGATTATTGGTCATTTAATCATCAAATGAGAAAAAAAATAACATTGATACATCTTGTACCCGGGTGTGTAAAAAATTTCATTTTTTTTTTTCCCAAACTTCTCTAAAGTTATTGTTTCGAAAATTTAATTCTTTAAAATGATTAAAAAAAAAAACAAGGACCAAATGTCACTCGAAACTCTGGTATGTATATAATGTACTAGTGTAGAATTGTGAGTTACTTTGTATATTCAACACAAAATATACGGTACTTAAGTTGAATACATACTCCGTATACAATTATATATATGTGCATGTGTAGGCGGTAACGTTTCTTATACAGCACATAAATAAATAAAAAGATAATGGGGGCAAAATTAGCAAAAAATGAGTATAATAAGTGCATGGCCTGATTATAAGGTAGCAGATCGAGCCTAAAAATGTATCGTAGTTGTTAAAGGAGATGTAACAGTCAATCAAAAATGTCATTGTTTGACAGCCAAATACGTTTGTCGCCATTCAAATCATAATATAATGGTTATTAAAAAATCATAGAAATTAAACGAAATGGACAATTACATATTGACACGTTAAATGCTTAAGAAAAGGGGAAGTATTTTACAAGCAGTACTTTCAGTACTACTCTTTTCTCTATAAGAATGCAATTTGTATAGAGGGCATGAAATTAAAGTGAGTTTATACTTAGAATTCACGTGTGACCAAGTACAACTCTAAACACCTTTATTACTTATAATAATATAAAAATATAATGCTAGTACATGTATAGTTGTATGTAATTCTTTCATTAACTTTTAATTGCAATACGAAGGAGATGCACAATATTTAAAGAGATGAGAGAGATAAAGAAAGAGATACGAGGAAAAAAAAATTACCCCATATAATGAAAAGAGAGATAAAAATTAAAAAGCATTATTATTGTTGGTTAAATAAAGTAATGTTGCTACTAATATGTGGCTTCTTAAAAAAAAATGTTGCGATTAAAAAGAACAAAGGAAGGGTGTTAGAAGGAAGGAAAGGGGGTTGAACCCATCTCAACTCAACCGAACCCCATAAAGAATAGAGTAGGCCATATTATGTGAAATGGAAGCAAAATAAATAAAAAAAGAAAAAAACAAGGTAGAAAGAAGAAGAATGTAAGATCGTCATAAATCCATGATGATTACCTTGTGAGTGAAGTTTAAAAAACCTCCTCCATGGGGCTTTGATAGCGACATTATATGGAGTCAAAGACAAGAAGACCAACCATCGCCATCACTTTTTCTTTTTTTTCTAAGACTTATTCTCTTAAAACTATTAGGCATTTTATATTTTCTCTGGCTACATACTTACTCCGTTTTAGTAATATTGTAATAACAAAGACTCAAGTATCATCTTCATCCTTTTCGTGCTCAACCTTAATCTTTCGCTGATATTTGGTTGTAGAAAACTCAGTTGATGTAAATTGGTCATCTGCATTCATGTCATTAACATCATTAAAACACCTTTTTTTGATTCGGCGTGGCACCACTATTTGAACAATTGTCATCAGAGTGCTCGTTGCATATGGTGCTAGAAATCTGTAATTTTAATTTATGTATTAGTGATATTAAAAAAAATTGCTAAAAATTTAAAATTATATTTATATTTAAGATGACCATAAGTACTTAAAAAAAACCTAATAATATTGATACCTGACCAACCTTATTGCAGTTATTGCCAATTTGTGCAACTTTTGAAGTGACATCAATATCCTCATGCTCGTTAAACTTCAAACATAGGAAAAAAAATGTGTATCATGAACTACCTAGAAATCTTAATCATAAAGCTAAATAATGTGAAAATAATAATAATAATAATAAAAACAAATATTAATTATTAATCATCATAAACCTTAAGCCGAAATGAAGTAACAACCCTATAAGCATTGTCCGACTCCTCAAATGATTTTATTAAGTTTTTATCTTCAGACATCTTCATAACTGTGAATAAGGGACAATCTTGTCAAATATTATATTCAGAAACTTTTATCTTAAACAAACATTTCCTTTCTAAGAGTTCATTCAAATCTTTAGGAATCAAATCCATATTATCTCCATCCGGCATCATCCCAAATTCATGATATCAGAATTGGCATTAGTAATCACAAATTTAATTCAATTTACTAAAAAATTAAAATATTTACCATTACCTTTTTATCAAGGTCGAGGTCTTTCTCAAGAACTTATCAAGTTGCTTCCAACCTCTAGATATAAGGCGGGTGGTTTTTTCTCAAGGAAAAAATCCAGAGAGAGGTAATATTTTCAGACAAGTGCTATTTACTGCCAAGAGTCGACAAGCTCCGTTTCATCTGTCATGTCTTGTGATGTTATTTTGCACTGCCTAATGTAATATAGTGGAAAAATAACACCTTAATTTTGTTCAATGTCTTCTGCTGAAAGTGAAGAAAGACTTATAAAGAAACATTTTGATGTCATGATTATGTATCACCATCAGTGTCTCTGAAATGGTGCTCCTTGAATAGTTGAATGTGCAGCTTCATTGCTTCTTTGAGTTGTAGTGTAGAACTGTAGACAGACACCAGCTTTTATATCCCGGTGTACATGAAATTCCTTTCTAAATTTGCCAGCTCTTCTTGGTGTTTACAGATTGATGAGATTAATTGATGTAGTTGGGCATGGTTAGTCATTAAATGGGGTCACTACGCATGCCATCTACAAGTTCGTAACGCGCAATTAAGACGTAGGGCCTTTGCTTCATAAGTCAAAGTTTTTTTGGCATGCACTTTACCTATGTGCTTCTCAAGGGGAATTACCTTTGTGTTGCTGCTGCTTGATAAAAATTATTTAAGGACTGAGGCATTTACTTATTGAAGTTGCCCCAAAAAGAAAGTGTGATAATTAAATGAGCATTGAAGAAGTTGGAAGTGTAATTATATCATGCAGGCTTTCTGAGTTATCTCATTTGTGGCATATAAGAATTCATTTGCAAACTTCTTTGCTGTCTCATATATGCTTCAATGCAAGAATACTTTGTGGTTTTTATCATAATTTAACTAAAAATTTTGGGCAGATGCGTAATATGCCTGGTGACGTACAAAATCGGGGACCAACAAATGACATTGCCATGCAAGCATGTATACCACTCCAAATGTGGGAGGAAGTGGCTCAGCATAAATAAGGTAAACTGGGCTAAATAAAACTAAACAGGTGCATATTTTGTGTATATATTTCCTTTTGGCGCTTCTTTCTGATATCATGACCTGTTTTGTTGTTTTCAGACATGTCCGGTTTGCAATAGTGAAGTGTTCGGGGATGAAGTAAGGAATTGAAAACATTATTGGGCAAGCGTACAGATACAAGCTTAGTTTTTGTGTTGTCTTCATTTTTTGTTCCTGGTTCCTGGTTTTTAGGTACAGAGAGCTGATTTTGAATTTACGGCTATATAGTCACCTCCTCCTCCTCTTCTTCTAACTGATATGACCAGTTATGTCTCGTGGTACTCAGAATCTAATATAGATAGAAAAAGGTTCTAAATGTTGCCTACTGCTCGTACTATTCCCTTCTTCCCTTTGCCAATGTTGTTTTTACCTCATTGCATCAGACATTAGTGCCAAGTGGGCTGGGCTCTGTGCACTATAGATAGGGTAAGGTACTCAAATGTAACGTATGTTCTAATTATATCTTTGACCGGATCCAATTATATAATTGACAATATTACTACTAAACAATTAAGGAGTATAGGGTAATTCAACTTTTAGACAATGTTGTAGTCATATATTCATTTTGCGGGAGTGACTATAGTATGGCAATCTAGCTACAGATTATCGATTAGCTTCTCATGATCCTTCGAGACTCTGGGCTGTTACTGTGTTGTTTGTCATTTTGAGGGAGCAATTGTACACATTGAAATACTCCATGAAAGCTGGTAGAATCTTAAAATGCTGATTTATATTATTTTTTTTTGGTGCAAAGATGCTGATTTATATTGGTACGTTTGCTAGTAGTACACTAGTACTAGTAATGTCATTGTTCTCATGCTCGGTAAGTTAATATAACCAATTATAACAAAATTTAGTTATTTTTTTTATTTCCAAATAAGTTATGACAAAATTTTGTTATTTATGAGAAATAATAATTTAGTAAAAATATGATTTGTATCTCTTGTTGGTTATGGGTCAAACAGAGTTAGTGTAACCCAACATGACACAACCATTGCAAAATGAGTTATTTACAATTCGCTCCGTAGGTCAAACTTGAGAATAGAGGGGGGAGGTAAAGGAATTTCCTTACTTTTAAGCAAATTTAATTGGCGGGGCTTGAAAAAAGAACATAAATAAATGAAATCACCTCTTAGCAGCTCTGACAGCCAACCTTCCAACTCCCCACAAAATATAGTTGGTGGGGAGGTAAAGGAATTTACCACCAACTCCACCAAGCTTTGATTGGTCATATGTTATTATATTGATTATATATTTTGTGCATAGTACAATCAAAGCTTAAGTATTTTATGTATAATTAGCACAAGTTATTTGTAAAAAAAAGTCTTGTTGATACTCCGTACATTGTAAAATACAACCGGTTTTACGGTGAAAATAATCGTCCGAATGTGAATAATGTGGGCAACCCATCGTTTGTTAGCGCAATGGGATGTGGGCTACAAAATGTTAGGTATGGGTAGGCCCAAGTAGCATAGATTTGGAAAAATAA
Source organism: Chenopodium quinoa (assembly GCF_001683475.1). Taxonomy (NCBI): domain Eukaryota; kingdom Viridiplantae; phylum Streptophyta; class Magnoliopsida; order Caryophyllales; family Amaranthaceae; genus Chenopodium; species Chenopodium quinoa. The sequence goes on along the minus strand of NW_018745249.1, from coordinate 4,466 downwards.
AAGAGAAAAGCCAGGTAGGAGTTACAACGGTCGAAAAGTAAATGAGAAACGCAGAAATCAGGATATTGTCTCCTTTCATCACATTCTCTTCTCTTTAACGTTGCTTCCCTCCCTTTTTTCTCCAACGTTACAACTATCACCAACCCCCCCTTTTTCTCTCTCTCCTCCATTTTTCAGTTGTCCTGTCTTTCCTCTCTCTCACTCACATTCACTCCAGTAGCTTCCTAGCTACATACATTCATACTTACATTCGAGATAGAAAATGGAGGCTGCTAAGATCGACTGGAAGAACATTGAATCTGTGTTCGTCATTGATCAAGTTTTCGAGAACATCAATGCTCCTAAATGGGTTGATTTCTTGGCTTCTCCTTCTTCTTCTTCTTCCTCATCCAATGATGTTGCTTGGTTTTGCCGCCCTGGTATGTTAATCTCTTCTTTTCTTTTCTTCCCATCTTTAGAGTAACTAATTACTTAATCTTTAATTTATTTCCTTAATTGTGATTACCATTGTTAAATCCCCAGATTGTAAGCATCCTGCAACTGCTGAAGATTTCCTCAAATCAACCCCTTCTTCTTCTTCTTCTTCTTCTTCTTCTTCTTCTTCTTCTTCTTCTTCTTTCTTCTTCTTCTTCTTCTTCTTCTTTCTTCTTCTTCTTCTTCTTCTTCTTCTTCTTCTTCTTCTTCTTCTTCTAAGGTACCTTGTTCCCTTTCTAATCTTGATCATAAAATGGGGTTTTATTCCTCTTATTGGAATTGAGATTGTGATTTTATGTTTGCAGTTGTTGAGATCTGTTAGTGTATCGAAGCTCATTGGACTTGCCGATTGGACTCGAAAAGAACCCACTCTTTTCAAGAGGCGTACTCCACCTATTCAAGATTCTGAAAATCAAAACCCTAATTTCTCAAACTCCTCAATCTTATCACCATTATTATACTGATGAAAAACCCAGATTAAAAACCCACTAATTCTGCTAAAGACTTGTTTGGTGGGAGGGACCTTTTTGGTAAAATCAGCGATTTCTGTAATGAGTTAAAGAAGATTACCAGAGTTAGGGACAAAGAGGATGAGAGCCCTGAGAAAGAGGAGGATCAATTGTCACTGCACCAAGGACAAGGGCATCTCAAACTCAATCCCAACCACTCTTACAAACCATTAGGCTCGGTCCCCGTTGCCGCCCTCGCTCCCGGCCTCAAAGACAAGGAGAACAGGATGATTGACAGTGATAATAAGGAAAGGAAGCCTTTGCTTCAGGTTAAATCTGAAGGTGCACTCAAAACCAATGCCAAACCCAAGCTCAGGAGAAACATGTATGCTTGCTTCTTCCTTATGTTCTGTGATTTTGATGATGTTCATATAATTCGAGTAGTGTAGTGTTATACCCAAGAGGCTGATGCTTCAATTGTGAATGTTTCAGGAGAGATGATGAAGCAGAGAATATCCCTATTTCTCTGAATTTGAACAATGTTAAGCGTGAGGCTAAGGTATCGCCCATACGAACGAATCCTCCTACACCTCAGGGGTTCTCAGCCACTCGTGATCCTATCAAGGCCACACCTTCAAAGGGAACAAAGTCTAAGCTCATGGTATGGATCAAAGTTCTTTTAATGATGCCAATTCTTTGAATATGATCATTTGCTTCACCTTACAGATTGTATTCTCAATGCTGGTATATTCTTTCTTGTCAAGTTGTGGATTAATTCCAATGTTGTTACTTGAATTTGCACATTACTAAATAAATCAAACTATACTAGGCCAATTTTCGGCAGTAAATTGATGAGAATCAGTGTATTGGACCTCAATCTCAACATATTATCATGCTAATTCTTAATCTATGCTACTGTTGCCTGTTCTTTTGGTGGTGCCAAACCAAGTTTTGTTTGGCTGAATCCTCACAATATTTTGAACCTCTTGATCAGTGTTTCTCTGTTCTTCTCCTTGCCAAGCAGCATAAAATCTGCAAAGTGGGTTTATCGAAAATCTACTTATTAACACTGATTGTTTTTATTCTACTAGGAAAGAGAGATTTTACAAGAATTGGGACAGAAGAAGACGCTGAGGGATGAGCTTGACGAGAACATTGAGAAGAGTGAAAATGAGAATGCATCTCTTGTTGCTGCAAAAGAAGAAGAACATTGGATGTTTTCTGGTTCTTAAAGCCTTGCACACTGTCTAGCTAATGAACACAGTTTTAAGCATAGTCATTCTTTTAATTTTTTCATATATATATCATTAGTTTATTTGGGGGGTGAAAGAAGAACAGAATCCCAATAATCCATTCAATTTGTCAAATAGCGTACATCTGTAGGTTTTGTGTTTATGTAGCTTTCTATTTTTACATTATTCATTTGTCTATGATTTTCTAATAAAGGTATACTATTCAAGCATTGTATGCGACATATTTGGTGAGTAACTGAGTAATATATTTGGTTTATTCATTTTTAACAGAACACATGTATGCGATATGATTGCTCGAGTTGTTAATTGTGTTATTTCCTCATTGCTTTGTTAGCCTTTTTGAAGATCATTGATACGGTGATCTTGGACTCACTGTCAGAAATTCTAAAGCTATGACTATAACAAACTCCGTTGGTATTAAATTATATATAGATGGTTTAACTTTCCATTCAACTTTTCCTGTGTATCTAAGCCTCTTTAACCTGACCTCCCCTCTAAACACCACTATATTACAACAAAAAGTCTTTGGAAAATCTGGTAATTTGGAGCTTAAACTTCAGATGTCACTTCAGAAAAACAAGGCCGAGTCCACATGAAGCCACGTGAACTAAATGAACCCCAAAGTCCCAAAACAGATAAGACTAGACTTTTCCTTAATCATCCAAAGTTGTAATACTACGTATTTGTAAAGTTCGTTTTGGTGTGTACGAAGTAATAGTAGGGATATCATTATATTCATGGACCATGGTATTATGGTAATGAAATAATTCATATAAAGAGAAATTCTCTACATATATTAATTTAAGTCACGAATGACTCTAATAACACGCGTTGATATTAAATTATATTTTAGATGGTATTATCGTGATACCAACATATTAATGTAATAATACCAACGAATGCAATTAGAGTTATTCAAGACTCAAATTTTAGAGGCGGAGAAATCCTCATTTTGTCCTAGTTACCAATTTGCCATAGACACAAATTCAAAATCATAGCTGAACATTTGCAAGGGAAAAAAAAAATAGATTGAATTATAAAGGAAAGGGAAAGCAGATAAAACGGAAACACAGATTCAGGGGGCATAAAGCAGGAAAGAAAACAAACAAAAGAGCAGAAAATTACAACAGCTAAAACAAGCATGAAGATTGATGATTTTCACAAATTTCAACCGATATACATGTTTTGAAATTGTGTGTGAACACAAACTAAATCAATAACAAATTACTTGTATTGATCTAAGCACTGCAAACAAACAGGATGCACAATTATTGTTTTATAATTACAAAGTAAACTATCTAACAAATCAGAAGCAGTAAGAATAATCAAACTGCAAATCACCCCACTAATCACAAATCCCACCTATACACTCTGCTTCCTACTACACAACTAACCCAGAAACATCTAGATTTTCATTATTAGCAAGGTCGGTTACAAAACCAACATCAAAAAAAAAAAAAAAAAAAAATATTCGGGTATGTACAGAAAATACTCTGATTTCAGGATTGTGGTTCAACCATCCAATTAACGAATTGCAGCTTCATCCAATCATCCAGAAAATTCAAAACTTTACCACCCAATAAAAATTAAAAAAAAGGAAGAGGAGACGTTGTAAATTGGATCTAATTGGGGGAGGAGGAAGCAGCACGGAGCAAGAACCGAAAGGCGCGGCGGAATCGAGGTACGACTCTTCTTCGATATCCGCCAGTCTCTCTCATCAACTCTTCGATTGCCGACACAAACAGCGTAAAGTGTCTCATCGGCGGCACGTAAAGCGTCAGTGGTACCGCGAGAACGCCACCGCAAAAAAGAATTGCACCACCATGATTAGTCTGCTTTGTTTCCCGCGGTAATGATAATTATGGCGTTTAATTTGGGTTTGGCGACGAAAATGGTGGATATTGAGTCATTTGTGTTTGTCTAGAAACTAGAAATAAACGGGATCACTTTCAACCTTCTTATCTTCTTTTTCTTGTCCTTTTTTATATACAGTACGTACTAATTTTACTTTTTTTAATATACACAAGTATATTCTAAAGGCATACAATGGGCTACGCTCTCTTAATGAACGCGTGGTATGTATGACAATAAATTTGATCCGTTAATTTTGTCCAAAGTTTATGAATCAACGGTGTGTCTATAAATGTTTGCCATGTGGCAAATAACTATGAGTCTACGAGTACTTTATGAGAATTTCTTTTTTTTTTTTTTTTTTTGGTAATGATATATGTAGCCTTAATTAAATACACTCTTAAGAATTGTATAAAATTAGGAATTCATGACAAAAACA